>NC_092257.1:21037912-21107912 GCF_036320965.1 Panulirus ornatus | reverse complement strand
GTCTATGGTGAGTGTGTAGGGTAGGTCTGTGGTGAGTGTGTAGGGTGGGCCTGTGGTGAGTGTGTAGGGTGGGTCTGTGGTGAGTGTGTAGGGTGGGTCTGTTGTGTGTGTGTGTGTAGGGTGGGTCTGTGGTGAGTGTGTAGGGTGGGTCTGTTGTGTGTGTGTGTGTAGGGCACCGTTATGTCGGACACAGGCCACTTTTACGATGGTTTTCGCCTTGCGGCCACCTTTGTCTCCTTGAGTCTGCTGCTGGTGACCTGTGGTGGAGGTTCCTGCTGGTGAAGACCTGTGGTAGGGGCTCCTGCTGGTGACCTGTGGTGGGGGCTTCTGCTGGTGAGCTGTGGTAGGGGCTCCTGCTGGTGAAGACCTGTGGTAGGGGCTCCTGCTGGTGACGACCTGTGGTGGGGGCTCCTGCTGGTGACGACCTGTGGTAGGGGCTCCTGCTGGTGAAGACCTGTGGTAGGGGGCTCCTGCTGGCGACGACCTGTGATGGGGGCTCCTGCTGGTGACGACCTGTGGTGGGGGCTACTGCTGGTGACGACCTGTGGTAGGGGCCACTGCTGGTGACCTGTGGTGGGGGCTCCTGCCGGTGACGACCTGTAGTGGGGGCTCCTGCTGGTGACCTGTGGTAGGGGCTCCTGCAGGTGAAGACCTGTGGTAGGGGCTCCTGCCGGTGACCTGTAGTAGGGGCTCCTGCTGGTGACCTGTGGTAGGGGCTCCTGCAGGTGAAGACCTGTGGTAGGGGCTCCTGCCGGTGACCTGTTGTGGGGGCTCCTGCAGGTGACGACCTGTGATGGGGGCTCCTACTGGTGACGAGCTGTGGTGACTTCGCCATGCCCTGCGCGGGAGATCGTGGGCATCTGAGGATGGACCGCTTCGTAACGTTGGGAGACACAGGGTTCCACCCCTGGTTCACAAGTGCGGTTTTTTCCTTTTTTTGTTGTTGTTGTGCAGGTTAAAGGGAACGGAAGGTGGGGTGGTGGGAAGAGGGGCTCGTCCTGGTGGTTTATTGTGGCTTAGGGTCGTTGATTCGACCTGTGTGTTATTGTGAGTCGTATGTGGTACATTGTTTAGCTTTAATGGTGTCAGAAAGTGTATTTTTCTCTTTGGTTCTGAGTATATATATATATATATATATATATATATATATATATATATATATATATATATATATATATATATATAAATATACATATACATATGTATGTGGGTGGGTTGGGCCATTTCTTTCGTCTCTTTCCTTGCGCTACCTCGCTAACGCACTAGACAGCGATAAAGTATAATAAATGATAAGTAAATAAATGAATATATATATATATATATATATATATATATATATATATATATATATATATATATATATATATATATATATATATATATATATATATATATATATCACATAATACCTTCCTGCAGACCGGATTCGAACCCAGAACCTTTTGCGATTAGCGTTCCCGAATACCACGCGAAAGGCCCAGGGATCGAATCCTGGCTGTTGGGGGGTATCGTGTGTTCTATGAAAGCGCGCGTTCATCGGCACGTATTCCCTACGTGTCGTACAAGGCGAGTAAAAAAAGGGAGGGAGCGGGGGGCTGGAAATCCTCCCCTCTAGTTTTTGCTTTTCCAAAAGAAGGAACAGAGAAAGGGGTCATATGAGGATTTATTCCTTCTTAGGCTCAGTACTCTGCTCTAAACGCTACCTCGCTAACACGGGAAATGGCGATCACACTTGCCCGTGATGATAGTATGAAGGTGAAATCGCACTTCAGTAGGAGTTCCTACAATCTTATTTCGCATGTCATTTTTCTCTACATGTGGCACGAAACGTTTCGTGGAGACAATCCACCTCATCATCAGGTGTCGCAATTACTTAACGAAGTCATTTTCATCCCAACATCACACTTGTGTCCCGCCGACCAGCACCAATCAGTACAGAGTATAGCGGACAGCGGTTGGCCTGTACTGATTGGTGTTGGACGGCGGGACTCAAGTGTGATGTTGGGATGATAATGACTTCGTTAAGTACTTGCGACACCTGATGATGAGGTGGATCGTCTCCACGAAACGTGTCGTGCCACATGTAGAGAAAAATGACATGCGAAATGAAATTGTATGAACTCCTGAAGTGCGATTTCACCTTCATATGTGCCTTATGGACCGTTCTTCGTCTGTTTCCTGGCGCTCCCTCGCCGACGCGGGAAACGGCGATCAAGTGTGATAGATGATATATTTATATATATATATATATATATATATATATATATATATATATATATATATATATATCCCTGGGGATAAGGGAGAAAGAATACTTCCCACGTATTCCCTGCGTGTCGTGGAAGGCGACTAAAAGGGAAGGGAGGGGGGGGCTGGAAATCCTCCCCTCTCGTTTTTTTTTTATATTCTCCAAAAGAAGGAACTGAGAAGGGGGCCAGGTGAGGATATTCCCTCAAAGGCCTAGTCCTCTGTTCTTAGCGCTACCTCGCTAACGCGGGAAATGGCGAATAGTATGAAAAAAAAAGAATATATATATATATATATATATATATATATATATATATATATATATATATATATATATATATATATATAATTTATCACTGCATGTGTTTATCTGCAGTTTAAAGTCCGCTTTGATTTTTTGTATTGAAATTGTGATTGATTGTTTATATTTACATGGAGTGCGTTGCAGCAACTCGTTTTCTTTCTTTCTCTCTCTCTCTCTCTCTCTCTCTCTCTCTCTCTCTCTCTCTCTCTCTCTCTCTCTCTCTCTCTCTCTCTCTCTCTCTCAACATTTCCATGAAATTATTGAGGACCGTTGACTGGCAGTCGACTGTGGTCACCGTGTAAGGGAGAGGGCGGAGGTCTGCCTCCCTCCCCACCTCACTGTGACCCCGAGGTGTTCCACGAGGGTCTGGCTGGAGTCTGGCGGCGGTCCTGTGTGTCTGTACCAGCCAACACACACACACACACACACACACACACACACACACACACACACACACACACACACACACACACACATACATACGCACACCCACACCCACATACACACACACACACATACGCACACATGCACACACCCTCTCCTGCCCTCTCACATTTAACTTGCTTTTTTACCCTGTTGACTGTTATTTATTTTCATATATATATATATATATATATATATATATATATATATATATATATATATATATATATATATATATATATATATATATATAAAGTCATAAACGTAAATTTTTAAAGTTAACATTTTCTCGAACCTGAGAATTCTCTCTCTCTCTCTCTCTCTCTCTCTCTCTCTCTCTCTCTCTCTCTCTCTCTCTCTCTCTCTCCCCCCCCCTGTGGTGGTGGCAGGTGGTTGTGGTGGTGGTGGTGGCAGGTGGTAGGTGTGGTGGTAGGTGTGGTGGTAGGTGTGGTGGTAGGTGGTGGTACAGAGGGTGTGTGACAGGGCATGTGCCGTGGTAGTTGGGCTGGCTCACGCTCCCTCAAGAACTGTGTTTTGTTTTCCTCCATTGTTCTCGTCGCCCAGCATTATGCTACTCTCTCTCTCTCTCTCTCTCTCTCTCTCTCTCTCTCTCTCTCTCTCTCTCTCTCTCTCTCTCCCTCCCCTGTGCGAGTGTGTGATTGTCTGCTACACACCCCCTCTCCCCCTCTGTGAGTGTGTGATGGTCTTCCAAACCACCTCCCTCCCCTCCTTTCCCTGGTGTGAGTGTGTGATGGTCTTCCAAACCACCTCCCTCCCCTCCTTTCCCTGGTGTGAGTGTGTGATGGTCTTCCAAACCACCTCCCTCCCCTCCTTTCCCTGGTGTGAGTGTGTGATGGTCTTCCAAACCACCTCCCTCCCCTCCTTTCCCTGGTGTGAGTGTGTGATGGTCTTCCAAACCACCTCCCTCCCCTCCTTTCCCTGGTGTGAGTGTGTGATGGTCTTCCAAACCACCTCCCTCCCCTCCTTTCCCCCGGTGTGAGTGTGTGATGGTCTTCCAAACCACCTCCCTCCCCTCCTTTCCCTGGTGTGAGTGTGTGATGGTCTTCCAAACCACCTCCCTCCCCTCCTTTCCCTGGTGTGAGTGTGTGATGGTCTTCCAAACCACCTCCCTCCCCTCCTTTCCCCCGGTGTGAGTGTGTGATGGTCTGCCTCTGTCAGACCCCTCTTTCCCCCTGTGTGAGCGTGGCATGGTCTGCCAGACCCCTCCCCCTCCCCCTCGCAGTGTGTGCGAGTGTATGATGGTCTGCCAAAGCAGACCTCCCCTTGTGTGAGTGTATGCCAAACAAACCCCCCCTCCCCCACCTCTCTCTCTCTCTCTCTCTCTCTCTCTCTCTCTCTCTCTCTCTCTATCTCTATCTGTCTATCTATCTATCTATCTATCTATCTATCTATCTATCTATCCATCTCTCTGTCTCTCTCTCTCTCTCTCTCTCTCTCTCTCTCTCTCTCTCTCTCTCTCTCTCTCTCTCTCTCTCTCTCGTGTGTGTGTGTGTGTGTGTGTGTGTGTGTGCCATAACCCACGGATAAGCTCATAATCGCAGCATTGTGGCGAGCAGTGCAATTGATTGGTCGTAAATGTAGGAACCTGTTTTTGTGGCTCTAGAAACGCGTCCGGTATGCCTGGTGGTCGTACGGAGAGACACTTCACACTCTGTGACTCGGGGTCCGGGGTTCGAATCCGCTTGGGGGGGGCGGAGGAGGCGTTACGTGTTAGGGTTGCGCGTGGAGCGTAGGGGAATGGAGGTGATGGTGGTGGTACCGAGGCTGCGGTGATGGGTGGGTTAAGTGGGTGATGGAGACGTAGATCATGAGTGCGGTAGGGGTGATGGTGGTGATGGTGATGGAGGGTATGGTGGTGATGGTGATGGTGATGGATGGTGATGGTGATGGAGGATATGGTGGTGATGGTGATGGTGATGGAAGGTATGGTGGTGATGGTGATGGTGATGGAGGGTATGGTGGTGGTGGTGATGGTGATGGAGGGTATGGTGGTGGTGGTGATGGTGATGGAAGGTATGGTGGTGATGGTGATGGTGATGGAAGGTATGGTGGTGATGGTGATGGAGGGTATGGTGGTGGTGGTGATGGTGATGGAGGGTATGGTGATGGTGATGGTGATGGTGATGAAGGGTATGGTGATGGTGATGGAGGGTATGGTGGTGGTGGTGATGGTGATGGGGGTATGGTGATGGTGATGAGGATCGTAGTTAATAGTGATGGAGATTGTAGTGATGGTGGTGATGGTAGGTGGTCTTGGGTGTTGTAGTGTTGGCGGGTGAGGGAGAGGGGGTGTGGGTGGTCTGCGTAAGGACTAGGTTGAGGGAGGGTCAGAGAGAGGGGGTCTCTGCTGGTGATTTGGATGAGCAGGTGATGCGCCGGTAAGGTGAGTGGGGGGTCTTTGCCTCTGATGCAGTGTTGAAACCTTCATATATATAGATATATACTTCAGAGACCCTCCTATGGTATATACAGTCCTTCCCTAGGCACACATACCTTCCCCTAGTATACGAACCTCCCCCTGGTATACAAACCTCCCCTGGTATACAGACCTCCACTGGTATACAGACCTCCCCGTAATATATAAACTCCCCATGGTGCACAGACCTCCCTCTGGTGTGCAGACCTCCCCCTGGTGTACACACTTTCCCCTGGTATACAGACCTTCCCCCTGGTGTAGAGACCTTCCCCCTGGTGTACAGACCTTCCCTGTGGTATACAAAACTTCCCCTAGTGTACAGACCTCCCCCTGGTATACAGACCTTCCCCTTAGTGCACAGGCCTTCTCCCTGGTAGACAGACCTTCTCCTGGTGTACAGACCTCCCTCTGTTATACAGACCTTACCCTGGTATACAGACCTCCCCCCTGGTGTACAGACTTCCTCTCTGGTATACAGACCTCCCCCTGGTGTTCAGACCTTCCCCCCTGGTGTACAAATCTTCCCCCTGGTGTACAGACCTTTCCCCCTGGTATACAGACCTTCCCCCTGGTATACCGACCACCCCTGGTGTACAGACCTTCCCCTGGTATACAGACCTTCCCCCCTGGTGTACGGACCCACCCCCCTGGTGTACAGACCTTCCCCCCTGGTATATAGACCTTCCCCTCTGTACCCGCCCCCCCCTGGTGTACAGACCTTTCCCCCTGGCATACAGACCTTCCCCTTCGTGTACAGACCTTCCCCCCTGGTGTACAGACCTTCCCCCCTGGTATACAGACCGTCCCCTGGTGTACAGACCTTCCCCCCTGGTATACAGGCCTTCCCCTCTGTACCCGCCCCCCTCTGGTGTACAGACCCGCCCCCCTGGTGTACAGACCTTCCCCCTTGGTATACAGACCTTCCCCTGGTGTACAGACCTTCCCCTCTGTACCTGTCCCGCCCCCCTGGTGTACAGACCCGCCCCCCCTGGTGTACAGACCCGCCCCCCCCTGGTGTACGGACCCCGCCCCAGACGACGGAGAGAGAGAGAGAGAGAGAGGTACCCCTGGTACCTGGGCCTTCCCCCCTGGTATACAGACCTTCCCCTTCGTGTACAGACCTTCCCCCCTGGTATACAGACCGTCCCCTGGTGTACAGACCTTCCCCCCTGGTATACAGGCCTTCCCCTTTGTACCCGCCCCCCTTGGTATACAGACCCGCCCCCCCTGGTGTACGGACCCCGCCCCAGACGACGGAGAGAGAGAGAGAGAGAGAGAGGTCTCCCTTGGTACCTGGGCCACCAACATTTTGGTTCCCACGTCACGTTCGCCGGTCTTGTCATGTCGCCATTTTTGACAAGGACCGTCAGCTCATGTGATTAAATAATTTAATGTCGATTAACACGAGTGGTGTGGGTCAACTGTAGAGTAGTTATCGCATGGGGGGGGCGGCTTGTTTCTACCCGCGGGGATCCGTGGCCTGCAGCCGGGATCCGTGGCCCGCTGGGTCAGGCCTCCTTATATACCGAGTGGTCCCAGTTTTGGGGGGGGTGGTCTTAGTTGGGGGGGTGCTGTGTCGTGCTTCCCTCACCCCCCCCCCCCCGTGGTTACCCCAGTTTGGGCTGGGGCCAGTTATTTTTTGGGTAGGCCCCCAGTGGTCCTCGTGAGGGTAGGCCCCAGTGGTCCTCGTGAGCGGCGGCGGTGGTGGTGGTCTTATGTGGTGGTGGTGGTCTTCGTGAGTTCTGGTCTTGCTTCGTGGTGGTCCTAGTTACCAGTGGTCTTCGCTATGGGTTCTCTTAATGGTGGAGTGGTCTGCAGTTACTTGGTGGTCCCTGGGCCCATCTGGCAGTGGTGCCAGTTAATGGTGACACCAGTAAGTGGTCATCCCAGTTAATGGTGACACCAGTTAGTGGTCCTTCCAGTTAGTGGTCCTCCCAGTTAGTGGTGACACCAGGTAGTGGTCCTCTTAGTAAGTGGTGACACCAGTTAAGGGTGACACCAGTTAGTGGTCCTTCCAGTTAGTGGTCCTTCCAGTTAGTGGTCATCCCAGTTAGTGGTGACACCAGTTAGTGGTCCTTCCAGTTAAGGGTGACACCAGTTAGTGGTCCTTCCAGTTAGTGGTCATCCCAGTTAATGGTGACACCAGTTAGTGGTCCTCCCAGTTAGTGGTGACACCAGTTAGTGGTCCTCTTAGTTTGCGATGATTACAGTTCCAGATGATCCCATTCATGAGTGGTCTCGTATGGTCCCAGTTGACTGTGGTCCCAGTCAGATGGTCCCAATTGGCTATGGTCCCAGTCAGATGGTCCCAATTGACTGTCGTCCCAGTCAGATGGTCCCAATTGACTGTCGTTCCAGCCAAATGATCCCAATTGACTGTGGTCCCAGTCAGATGATCCCAGTTGACTGTGTTCCGAGTCAAATCATCCCAGTTGACTGTGGTCCCAGGCAGATGGACCCCATTGGCTATGGTCCCAGTCAGATGGTCCCAATTGGCTGTGATATCTGTCAAATGATCCCGGTTGACTGTGGTCCCAGTCAGATGGTCCCAATTGACTGTGTTCCCAGTCAGGGAGGAGTACGTCTCCTTGCTTGATCGTCTGTCGTGGTGTTGCTGTTCGATGACTTGGTGTCAGACTTCCTGTTACGACCATCTGTTACCACCTCCGTGTCACGCCCCTCACCCCCGTCCCCCACAGCATGTCACGTCACTCCTGTCACGTCCTCTTCCTCCCCCCCTTCCCCCTCCCTTCCTGTCACACCCTGATGAACGTGTCCCCCAACTCGCCCCCCCCTCCTCTCTCTCTCTCTCTCTCTCTCTCTCTCTCTCTCTCTCTCTCTCTCTCTCTCTCTCTCTCTCTCTCTCTCACACACACACACACACACACACAACCTCGCGTTACCACCTGTAACGGCCCAGGGTGTGTTGTGACGGGCCCTTCGTCACGAGGCTTTTGTCACGGCTCCCGTGACGCAACACCTCGCGCCAGGGCGTCTTTGTCGTGTCTTTAGGGGAGAGAGAGAGAGAGAGAGAGAGAGAGAGAGAGAGAGAGAGAGAGAGAGAGAGAGACGTCGAGGACTTAATTCTTCCCCCCCCAACCTCCCCCCACACACCCCCCGACGCTACGTGGAACGCGTGCGTAACGCCGCACGACACTGTGTAACGCTGCTACAGTCATAAGCATGTTACGTGGAGCCCCGAGATGTCGTCTCGCCCCCCATCACCCTAGGCATCATCCCCAGACGACCCATGGCTCTGGCGTCCTCGAAGATGTTTCGAAAGACGTCTGGTCATGTGAACCCCAGCGAGGTGTGGCGTCTGCTTAGGTGGAGGGTGGCTGTGGGGTGTGTGCTAGCGGGGGGTGATTGGGGTGTAGGGTAGGTGGGAAGGAAGGAGCAACTGGTGGGGGAGTGAGAGGGAGGAAGGGAAGGAAGTTGGGGAGAGGAGGGGAAATAGGCAGGCAGAAGCTAGAGGGAGAGGAAAGGACATGTTTTACACTGATGTATGTATACTTTTACACCGCCAGGGAGGCCCTCCATGTACACCTTATATCTGAAGTTGTGTACCGAAGGTGTATGTGACCCTCATACGCGGTAGAGCATGTGTATATGTGTGTATGGTAAGTGTGCAATGTGTGCAGTGAGACGCATGTGCTCAGGAGACGTGTGTGTGTGTGTGTGTGTGTGTGTGTATGTGTGTGTGTGTGTGTACCGGTAGTGT
Organism: Panulirus ornatus; assembly: GCF_036320965.1. Lineage (NCBI taxonomy): Eukaryota > Metazoa > Arthropoda > Malacostraca > Decapoda > Palinuridae > Panulirus > Panulirus ornatus. The sequence continues at coordinate 21,098,780 of NC_092257.1, read as the reverse complement.
GTTGTATACACACACACACACACATACAAACACTCCAGCCCAAGCCGGAGGTACTCCTTCAACGGCCAGGCCTCCCCGAAGGGAGGATAAACACCAGGGCCGTCTGTTTGTACCACCTGCTTCGCCCAGGATTCGAACCCGGGCGAGCTAGTGCGTGAATCGTGGTTCAGCGACGCCAACCTCTACAGCACAGAACACCTCCCCCTCACCCCTCCGTGTGTGTGGGGTGGTGGGGGTTGGAGTCTGGTGGTGGTGGAGGCCGGCCGGGTTGGTGAGGAGGAGGAGGAGGAGGAGGAGGAGGATGGGGAAGCCAGAGGTAGCTGTTGGTTTAGTAATGGTGTGGTTGTTAGTATGCGGGCGTCGCTGTCCTTGCTGGGGTGTTGTGATCCAACTTCCATCCCCTCCCGCTTTCCCTGGTCGTTGCTGGGGCCTTGTGATCGAACACCTCCCTCTTCCCCTCCCACTCCCCACAGTACCGTGGGCTAGGGGGTCGTTGCTGGAGGGATGGGGTGGGGTGTTTAAACCCTATATCCTCCCTAACCTCTCCCTCCCTCCTGTATTACGACCCTCTACGTTAGTCGTTTTTGGCACGTTAGGCATGATAGTGTGGTAGTGTGTGTGTGTGGTTTGGTCATACTCAGCCAGCCCCCGCCGCGCCTCCCCCACCAGAAGCCACCACACAGACAGCCCACAGTACACGCCCACCTCCTCATGACACAGTCGTATTAGGGACACACGACATTGTTTCCATTGTTTCCATATCTTTCCTCGGTTCAGAAGAGAATTTTTTTTGGAGGAGGAGGATTTTCAAGGATTATTGTCTTCGTTACATCCACCTTTCACTTGTGATCTTGTGTGGGGGGGGACGTGTCTCCACATTACACCATATTCCTCAGCGTCCTTCATAATAACACCGATAGATTATGCAAAATTAACGATACACAAAAAAAGATGTCTTTGATTCACATTCGTATTACTAAAGGTTTATATTGTATGTTTGTGTTGTATTATAGATTATACTGTATCATAAATGTGCCTTGTCGTAATATCTTTGATATTGTGTATTTTCACATTGGTCGGGGTATGACAGTGTTAATATATATGTTCTTTTCCGTCCATACAGGTGGGTTTGGTCGATGGTCTGTGTGAAGCTGTGCCACAGCGTCGCCTTTACTAACACCCCTACCCTCCAGGTTGGTAACACTGTAATAAGTCTTAAACTTGTAGTTACAAACAAATGTGGAACCATGACTGGTAACACTTATTAGTATACCTTGTCCTCCTCCTTGGGGCCAGCCAGCGTTTGGTGGCGCATATGGGGATGTCCCATAGCGAGCCCATCGGATGGGTAAATATCAGTGATGCTGAGTACCTGTTTATTCTCATGATGAGCATATCCCACCGTTCTTTGAAACTACGTGTGTAGATAAGAGAATGATCAATTATCATCGTAGCTGTGTCATGAATTTGGAGTTTGAGGAAGCATCTAGTGGCAGGCTCGCTCGGTGAAGTGCACAAATGGGTCGGGTGTTGGGATCTTTGTGCCGTGTTCCCTCGTAGATAACCTGCCTATGAGTTCCAATATAGATTCAACCAAACACTCTTTACCTTGATCCTCCTCCTCCTCCTCCTCCTCCTCCTCGTGAGTTAGGGTACCTTATTGATCCTATTGTTGGTCCCTGTGGTGTATTGACTCCTGTAGGAGAGCGTTTGGATTACATGTGGTCCACTAAGAATAGCAGAGGCCACATACATTCAGTTTGATGATAAGCACATGATGGAAATAGTACTAGGAAAGGAACCACTGTTCACGTGAGCTGCGACATGCCGTAAGTACAAGCAAGACCAAAGACTCTCCTAAATACGACCATGGGAAGGTCAGTTAACAGGATACCTAATGGTCTATGACAAGGGTATTGGCAGTCATCATGGGAAGGACAGGTAACGGGGTACCTAATGGTCCATGACAAGGGGTATTATCTGTCATGATCTTCAGTGTGTTAAAAAGGAGGTATTTTAGAATATTGCACTTTCCCAGCCACCTCTCCCTCCGGCTCAACGTTATCCCAATGGAAAAGAACATTGGGAAGAAACCCCGTGTAATTAGGAGATATTATATACTGCCGTGGAAATTTTGTAAGAAATTGTTTAAGAGGAAAAGTTTTCCTGTTCTGAACAGAATATATGATGAGTAGCCCAGAAGGAAAAAATCTCTCTGAAGAGGAACTGTTTACTGATAACAGATATCCACTGATTGTCTCGCCGTATTTTGGAAGATGGAGATTGTCTTTGCATTTACTACAGCTCGTGGTGGTGATTCATTCCAGTGTTCTACAGCTGAAAAAAATCAGCCACGTTGCCAAAACACATCTCCCTTTTAACCTTGTACCATTATTTCTCAGCACATTGGAACTCTATTTAATGTAAGAGAATTTTCTCATATTGTTAAAGATAGTGTTTCGAAAATGGTATCAAATAATCTCGAAGTCTACGCTTTTGAGGGAGCAAAATTGATCAAGGTCTCCACGTCTTTATTTACTTATAAGGCATTATTTTCTTTATGTCTGAGTGGCGGAATTGGTATTGTTTCTCTCCTCTGAATTCGTTCTAGTTCTGGTTCATCTTGAATCACGTTTGGTGACGAGACTTGAACAACATTGTTTCCAAATGAGATCTGACTGACCTTGGCGTTATGAGGAGCGAGTTTCATGCCCTTTCTGGTGATGGTGTGCCAAGTATCTCGTACCCGTTGTTAATTAAAGGAAAAAGTTCTAAACTTTGTATTTGTACATATTGAGATCCTTTGAGCCATGTCTCTACCTACTACGTCAGTGTATAGATCAGTTGCAGTCATCAGGCAGCTTCCGTCCTTTTTTGAGTATGCTGTGTTTTCTAGTTTCACGTCGTCGGAAAATTTCGAAAAATTCTGCCGGCGAGTCGTGTCTCCGGGTCGTTGATGTCCTTGAGGAACAGTGTGGGTCCCAGGAGGGAGCCTTGTGGCATCCCGCTTCTCACGCGCAACCAATTGGACGCTTCCCTCATTTAATCCCACTAGTTTTTTTTTTTTTCTTTTCTTCCTTCCCTGTTTGTAAGTGCCAGATATAGTCAGTCAGTCTTCCCCACTACCTTATCAGAAGAGAGACAGAAGATTGGAGAGTGGAGGTGAAGTCAAAATTGACGGTTGTGTGTGAGAGGCAGTCTACCAGGAGATGTGGTAGAGAATACTACATGCATCGTTTTCTGTACGATGGCAAGTTGGAGAACTACATCTCGTATGGGCCTCCTCCCTGGAGAGGATGATCAGACACGGACAAAGTGGAGGGAAAGAGGCGAGATTTTATTGGGGCATTACGTGTTAGTATGGAGAGTTCCCTCAGTGAACTCCTTCAGGGTCGACGACCAACAAATTTTGTCATGAATTGAGCCTTTCCACTACACAGTACCCTCCCACTACACAGTACCCTACCACTACACAGTACCCTACCACTACACAGTACCCTACCACTACACAGTACCCTCCCACTGTGCTGTACCCTCCCACATCAAAGTACCCTCCCACTGTGCTGTACCCTACCACTACACAGTACCCTCCCACTGTGCTGTACCCTCCCACTACACAGTACCCTCCCACTGTGCTGTACTCCCCACTATACGGTACCCTCTATTTATACAGTAGCCTCCCATTATACAGGACCCTTCCATTGTACAGTACCCTTCATTATATAGTACTTTCCCACTATACAGTACCCTCGCATTATACAGTACCTTTCCACTTTACTGATTTTAGAAACATCATGTGCAGTGGTTGTATTAGAAGACTGTTATATAAACATTTCAGGAACATTATGTATATATATATATATATATATATATATATATATATATATATATATATATATATATATATATATATATATATATATCCCTACGAGTCCACGGGGAAAATGAAACACGATAAGTTCCCAAGTGCACTTTTGTGTAATAATGACATCATCAGGGGAGATACAAGAAATATAAATCAGCTTATATACAACGAAGAGACAGCTAGGACGCCATTTAATAGACAAGCGACTACGATTGTAAGTCGGGTGCGTTCGGGTCTGGCAACGAGCGTATCACAGACTTATTACGTAGACAAGAAGGGATATTGTTAACAGATTTTATCAACAATAAGCTATCCAATTTGTACAGACCTTCACTAATTTTAAAGCTATGATTCTTTGTGTATTCAATAATAGAAGATTCAATGATATTTCTCGTGGTACTGGAGTTAGAGTTGATAATTGAGATGGCATTACTCCTGTCAATACAATGATCATGATTTTTAGCATTATTATACATACCATTTGATTTTCGTCCTGTTCTTATACTACATTTATGTTGCTCAAGTGTAACAGAAAGATCCTTACTAGTCTGCCTAACATAAAACTTATCACAGTTTCTACATGGCACTTTATAGATGCATCCAGGAGAATTTTCTGGTGAATTTCTGATTAAGATATTCTTTATAGTATAATTGTTGCTGAAAGCATTATTTAGATTAAAGGATTTAAGCAACATGGGAAGTAAAGCAAAATTATCATTAAAACGGAGAACTAAAAGATTCTTGGTGTCAATGGGAGGTTTGGGTTCAACTCTATAAAATGATTTCTTTGTCAGCTTAAGGGATTTATCAATGAAAGATCTAGGGTACTTTAACTTAGATCCAATTGATATATCTCTCAAACTTATCATCAGTAAACTCTGGACTGCAAATACGTAATGCCCTAAGGAACATAGAATGAAATGATGATAATTAAACTCTGTCATGTTGAGATGAGTGATAATGGATATATGAGCATAAATTGGTAGGTTTACTGTATATGCTAAACTTAAACTTGTTTCCTTGCCTATGGATCATGCAATCTAGAAATGGGAACATACCATTATTTTCATTTTCTACAGTATATTTGATAAAAGGTAAAAAATTGTTAAGTAAAGGTAGAAATATTTGTAAATTTTCATTTGTTGGCCAAACACAAAGAACATCATCTACATACCTAAACCAAATGGCATGAGAGGGTAAGACATTCTTGATATACTTGATCAATTGTGATCCTTTCCAATATATATATATATATATATTTTTTTTTTTTTTTTTTTATACTTTGTCGCTGTCTCCCGCGTTTGCGAGGTAGCGCAAGGAAACAGACGAAAGAAATGGCCCAACCCCCCCCATACACATGTACATACACACGTCCACACACGCAAATATACATACCTACACAGCTTTCCATGGTTTACCCCAGACGCTTCACATGCCTTGATTCAATCCACTGACAGCACGTCAAACCCTGTATACCACATCGCTCCAATTCACTCTATTCCTTGCCCTCCTTTCACCCTCCTGCATGTTCAGGCCCCGATCACACAAAATCTTTTTCACTCCATCTTTCCACCTCCAATTTGGTCTCCCTCTTCTCCTCGTTCCCTCCACCTCCGACACATATATCCTCTTGGTCAATCTTTCCTCACTCATTCTCTCCATGTGCCCAAACCATTTCAAAACACCCTCTTCTGCTCTCTCAACCACGCTCTTTTTATTTCCACACATCTCTCTTACCCTTACGTTACTTACTCGATCAAACCACCTCACACCACACATTGTCCTCAAACATCTCATTTCCAGCACATCCATCCTCCTGCGCACAACTCTATCCATAGCCCACGCCTCGCAACCATACAACATTGTTGGAACCACTATTCCTTCAAACATACCCATTTTTGCTTTCCGAGATAATGTTCTCGACTTCCACACATTTTTCAAGGCTCCCAAAATTTTCGCCCCCTCCCCCACCCTATGATCCACCCTATATATGATATATATATATATATATATATATATATATATATATATATATATATATATATATATATATATATATATATATATTTTTTTTTTTTTTTTTTTCAAACTATTCGCCATTTCCCGCGTTAGCGAGGTAGCGTTAAGAACAGAGAACTGGGCCACTGAGGGAATATCCTCACCTGGCCCCCTTCTCTGTTCCTTCTTTTGGAAAATTAAAAAAAATTGAGAGGGGAGGATTTCCAGCCCCCCCGCTCCCTCCCCTTTTAGTCGCCTTCTACGACACGCAGGGAATACGTGGGAAGCATTCTTTCTCCCCTATCCCCAGGGATATATATGTGTGTGTGTGTGTTTCTGTGTATGTGTGTATGTGTGTGTGTGTGTGTGTGTGTGTGTGTGTGTGTGTGTGTGTGTGTGTGTGTAGTATTGAGATGTGTGAATAACGTGAGGTGTTGCTGGACTTGTACCAGTCATCATTCTTCGTGGGATCATCGTGGTGGAGACAAAATACCCGGTCTCCCATGTATTATAAGGAGCAGACATTACCAGCCGGGCGAGCACATGAGCATGACACATATTAATTCGGGCCGTTAAATTGTAACAACTGTCGACTGCCCAGTTTTATGTGATTTTTATGAACTGAGTGGCATTCCAAACAGCCCAGGAGGGATGGGGAGGGGGGAGGTTGTGGTGGTGTGAGCAAGCCACACGTCATATTGATGAACATTCCAGACAGGCGGTGATAAAACAGCGGTATGGCATGTGGTACATGAGTGACGGACCACCGCTCGCTCCGGCTCAACACACACACACACACACACACACACACACACACACACACACACACACACTTCGGAGATGGGGGAGTTGGGGTGGGAGCTGGCTGGACGAGTGGTAGGGGCCGTCTGAATGTGTGGTGTGGGTTTACGACACGTCATCGGCTAATGCCAGTTGAAGCTGTTCGGGTGATGTACCTAGGACGAGTGTGGGGGTGTAGTGTGTGGTGTGGTCTTGCGTCGCGTCCTGAGAGCCCGTTGAAGATACGTGGAGCTGGACGAGTGAGTGATGGAGCAGCTGAGCGAGATTGCGGTGTGGGCGTGCGACACGGCTCCCTCCCAGGAGACGGACCACGGCGGGGTGGCCGGCGGCGGACCAGTGGAGAACCGTGTCATCATGGTCCTCAGCGGACCACAGCGTGCCACTCGGACCCCATCCCTCAACACTGCTGATGAGACCAACTGGTGTGTGTGTGTGTGTGTGTGTGTGTGTGGCGAAAGGGAAAGGGATGCCTCTCATCCCACGACCCATATCCTCACATCCCAGGGCTTAGGTCCCCACATCCTAGGGTTTATGTCCCCACATCCCACTAGATGTTGATGCGCTGTCCTCGCCGTAGGACACACCAACACCCAATACCCGTGCCTGACACTGTGGTGCGTCTGTCGAACTGTCTCCTTCGTCCCTGACCGTTGAAACCACACTCCCCAGACATGTACGAGTAACACTTTCTCGTCTGCAGTCTGGACACCAGTCTTCCTTACGACACTGCCCACGTCGATTCGTCGTATTTCACACCACTTTGTGCCCACCACGATGCCACGCTCAGTCACTGCTCACTCTCCCCCACATAGACACACTCACATCATTACACTTTATGACCTGTAGTCACGCCCGGTGGACGTGGCCGGCTTCCTGAGCGTTGCTAGAGCCCTTTGGGAAAAAATGGAAGGAACTTCTGAGACAGGAAGGTGAAGTTTAGATGTTATACATAGGCGTTACCGGACTCCACCTGCTTGTGGTCACGTTCAGCGCGTTTGTATCATCGCCGTTCTTCCCCTGCTACAGATTGCAGCGCAGCCATGAAGAGCTACAGGGACCTCTGGACACACGTTGCCGGACTTCAACGCACCCGACCTCCATTCGGGTAGTCACTTGTTGACCAAATGACGTCCTATCTACGTCTCTAACTTGTATATCAACTGACTGTTATATTTCTCTCTTGTATGTTCCCTGATGATGTGATTATTATACGAAAGTGCACTTGGGAAGTTATCGTGTTTCGTTTCCCCGTGGATTAGAAGGAATTTACTTGATCACGTGCTCAGTTGTGATCTTTTCCGATACACACACGCACACACACACACACACACACACACACACACACACACACATATATATATATATATATATATATATATATATATATATATATATATATATATATATATATATATATATATTCTTTCATACTATTCGCCATTTCCCGCGTTAGCGAGGTAGCGTTAAGAACAGAGGACTGGACCTTTGGGGGAATATCCTCATCTGGCCCCCTTCTCTGTTCCTTTTTTTTGAAAAAAAAAAAAACGAGAGGAGGATTTCCGGGCCCCCCCCCCCCCCCCCCCCCCCCCCCTCCCTTCCCTTTTAGTCGCCTTCTGCGACACGCAGGGAATACGTAGGAAGTTTCTTTCTCCCCTATCCCCAGGGATAATATATATATATATATATATATATATATATATATTAATATATATATATATATATATATATATATATATATATATATATATATATATATATGATTTCTTACATTTGCATATATATTGACCTTGACAGTGTGTCATGAAGACCATGATTCCTTTATCTTAATGGCCTGGTGCACCTGTCGTCTTGAAGATGTGTGTGTGTGTGTGTGTGTGTGTGTGTGGGAGAGGGGGGTGGGGGGTGGAAGACCCGCCTGTCTGCCGCACATTTATCCAGCCACTTGCAGTCAAGACTGTGAGAGACTAAGCCTTGAACAGCAGAAGCAGTCGTGATTGTGCATCGGAGGCTGGGGGTGATGAGGTGGGTTCTGCTCTCGTTAGCTGGTCCGTCTGTCTCTCTTTCTCTCTCTCCTCCACGGGGGGTCAGGATGGAGGCATATGCGACATATATTGGAGAAGGATCACTGTTTTGCGCGTGATCAAGTTTATTCCTATGAGTCCACGGGGAAAATTATCATCATTTCAATCTATGTTCCGTAGGGCATTACGTATTTGCAGTCCAGAGTTTATTGATGATGAGTTTGAGAAGATATAGTCTATTGGATCTAAGTTAAAGCACCCTAGATCTTTCATTGATAAATCCCTAAGGTTTGCAAAGAAATTATTTTATAGAGTTGAACCCAAACCTCCCATTGACACCAAGAAACTTTTAGTTCTCCCTTTTGATAATGATTTTACTTTACTTCCCATGTTGCTTAAATCCTTTAGTGTGAATGTTGCCTTCAGCAGCAATAATACTGTATAGAGAATATCTTAATCAGGAATTCACCAGAAAATTCTCCTGGATGCATGTATAAAGTGCCACGTAGAAATTGTGATAAGTTTTATGTTGGTCAGACTGGTAAGGATCTTTCTCTTAGACTTAACAACATGAATATAATATAAGAACGGGACAAGAATCAAATGTCTTATTTAATCACGTTGAAAACTATGATCATTGTATTGACTGGAGTAGTGCCATCTCAGTTATTAACTCTGACTCTATTACCACGAGAAATATCATTGAATCTTCTATTATTAAATACACAAAGAATTATAATCTTAATATTAGTGATGGTCTATACAAATTGGATAGCTCTATTGTTGATAAAATTTGTAAACGATTCACCTTCTTGTCCACATAATAAGTTTGTGATACGCTCGTTGTATGTTTTGGACAATCCCATGTTTACCAAATGGCGTCCTAGCTACGTCTCTTCGATGTATATCAACTGACTATATTTCTCTCTTGTTTCTCTCCCGATGATGTGATTATCACACGAAAGTGCATTTGGGAACTTACGTGTTCCATTTTCCCTATGGACACATAGGAAATATATATATATATATATATATATATATATATATATATATATATATATATATATATATATATATATATATATTGTATTCTTGATTTGCGAGTATATTAAAAAAAAACACGTATCTCTGCATTATGTTACGACGGAGGGAGAGAGGAGGGATGAGTTGGCTGTCTATCTGATGTGGTGACAGTTTGGGGGAGATGACCATGGGGGGGAGTGGGTTGTAGCTGATAATTGGTTAACATCTCCAGAGAGAACACACACACACGCACACACACACACACACACACACACACACACACATACACAAATTCAGATAGTGGGGTTTTAAGTATAAAGAAAATGGAGACGTGAGGGTTTAGGGGGGGACATGTTAAATTCAAACACAGACACCATTTGCACCAACACTCTAGTGACCCCGTGCTGATAGTAGGTGTACACAGTGTTGGCAACGTGGTGTGGTGTGGGGATCTCATGTGGTAGGTGTTGACGGTGGTGGAGCACCCTCATCCCGGAGACTCCGATGAAGGTGATGGCTGGGCGAGGTGTGAGGTGGGAGAGGAGGAGGGCGCGCGGCACACACACACACACCAAGGGAGTGAGTGATTAAGTGCCTCATTGTACGTAGTGTGAGGGAGGTTGAGGGATCATCTCGCATAGACCTACCTTTTTTTCTAGTCCGCCTCCCTTCTGTTGTGGGGAGGAGTTGTGGGGGAGGATGGGGAGGAAAGTCAGGCCAGGTAGGTCGGTGGGGAGGCATGAGGGATGAGTTTAAGGAAGGAAGGTGTTCGGTTCAGGGCCCCAGGGAGTGTCCAGGTGTCTTGAGTGCAGGAGGGGAGAAGAACGTAAGGAGGCAGCAGGAGGATTGGATGGTGCCGTTGGCGAACTCCTGCGCTTAGCTGGGTTTGGTGGCACAGAGTGACGCAGAGAGGCTTGGTGACCCATAGTGACACAGAGAGGCTTGGTGACCCAGAGTGACACAGAGAGGCTTGGTGACCCAGAGTGACACAGAGAGGCTTGGTGACCCAGAGTGACACAGAGAGGCTTGGTGACCCATAGTGACACAGAGAGGCTTGGTGACACAGAGTGACACAGAGAGGCTTGGTGACACAGAGTGACACAGAGAGGCTTGGTGACACAGAGTGACGCAGAGAGGCTTGGTAACACAGAGGCTTGATGACACAGAGTATCACAGAGAGGCTTGGTGACACAGAGTGACACAGAGAGGCTTGGTGACCCATAGTGACACAGAGAGGCTTGATGACACAGAGTGACACAGAGAGGCTTGGTGACCCATAGTGACACAGAGGGGCTTGATGACACAGAGTGACACAGAGAGGCTTGATGACACAGAGTGACACAGAGAGGCTTGATGACACAGAGTGACACAGAGAGGCTTGATGACACAGAGAGGCTTGGTGACACACAGAGGCTTGGTGACACAGAGTCACACAGAGAGGCTTAGTGACACAGAGTGACACAGAGAGGCTTGATGACACAGAGAGGCTTGATGACACAGAGAGGCTTAGTGACACAGAGTGACACAGACAGGGCTGGTGACACAGAGTGACACAGCGAGAGAAGCTTTGTGGGCAGCTTTGAGAGGGAGGGAGGGAGGGAGGGAGGGGGGTTAGAGACAGTGGCCTAGCGAGCTGGTAGAGCCTGAGACGAGCCGTGGTTAGGTTAGGTTAGTGAGGGGGACGTGGTTGGCGATGGTCCAGCTCCGCCAGGTTGGCATGGAAGGGTGGTGCTCTAAGGGGGATGGTGGGGAGAGGGTCGCTGCTGCTGCTGCTGCAGCCACCGGTGGTGACACGAGTGGTCCGCGCTCATGTTGCCAGAGACCACGTGCCTCCACCAGGCCCGTCGTATATGTGTGTGTGTGTGTGTGAAGACCACAGAGTCCTCGGAGGCGTCTGTCTTCGTGTCTGTGGGATACGTGAGGTGAGGAGGAACCGGGAAAAAAAATGGGAATGGCCTCTCCGATATGTGCACCCTCATGACACTCACTGAGGACGCGTGTTCTCTCTCTCTCTCTCTCTCTCTCTCTCTCTCTCTCTCTCTCTCTCTCTCTCTCTCTCTCTCTCTCTCTCTCTCTCTCTCTCTCTCTCTCTCTCATGACTCGTCACTTGGTTACCAAATGCCGTCCTAGCTACGTCTCTTCGTTGTATATCAACTGACTGTTATATTTCTCTCTTGTGTCTCTCCTGATGATGTGATTATTACACGAAAGTGCACTTGGGAACTTATCGTGTTTCATTTTCCCCGTGGACTCATATATATATATATATATATATATATATATATATATATATTTATTTATTTATTTATTATACTTTGTCGCTGTCTCCCGCGTTCGCGAGGTAGCGCAAGGAAACAGACGAAAGAATGGCCCAACCCACCCACATACACGTATATACATACACGTCCACAGATGCACATATACATACCTATACATCTCATCGTATACATATATATACACACACAGACATATACAAATATACACATGTACATATTTCATACTGTCTGCCCTTATTCATTCCCGTCGCCACCCCGCCACACATGAAATGATGAATATATATATATATATATATATATGTATATATATATATATATATATATATATATATATATATATATATATATATATATATATATATATATATATTTATATATATATATATATATATATATATATATATATATATATATATATATATATATATATATATATATATATATTTTATGAGTCCACGGAGAAAATGAAACACGATAAGTTCCCCAATGGGTTGGGCCATTCTTTCGTCTGTTTCCTTGCGCTACCTAGCTAACGCGGGTGACAGCGACAAAGTATAATGAAATATATATATATATATATATATATATATATATATATATATATATATATATATATTTGTTGTTTTTGTTTTTTTACTTGATCTCCGTTTCCTGCGTTTGCGAGCTGGTGCCAGGAACAGATGAAGGAAGGTCGCATTCATGTTCACATCCATTATGTGTGCGTGTGTGTGTGTGTGTGTGTGTGTGTGTGTGTGTGTGTGTGTGTGTAGAATTGTAAGAAGATATAATTCCATCGTTATAAACATGGCGTTGATAATTGATGATAACACTTCTAGACTCCCCAGGAGTTTTGTGTAGCTGGCCATCGGTCCCGGCGTGTATGTACTGTTGTGTGCCCTCCTGTGTGACGCTCAATACATTCTGGCTATTTCCCTCGGTATTTTTTTGCTTCGTAGAATCACCTGGTGTGGCCCGTGTCATACACCGTCAGTCATGACACTTCCCCATACCCAGTATACTGCTGGTGTGGCCCGTGTCATACACCCCCAGTAATGACACCTCCCCTTACCCAGTACACTGGTAGTGTGGCCCGTGTCATACAACCCCAATCATGACACCTCCCCATACCCAGTACACTGGTAGTGGTCCGTGTCATACACCCCCAGACATGACACCTCCCCATACCCAGCACACCGGTAGTGGTCCGTGTCGTCATGCCTCTAGTCTCCCTCCCTCCATCACTGGCCAGAGCTGAGGAGCAGGGGGATGGGGTGAGGGGACTAGATCGTATCGTCCTTATTTGGCTTTTATGAACGAATTGATGGCTTATTTACGTTGAACCAATCATTCTACCTGTGTCTGAGTTTACACCAGGAGCGGTCTGATGACTGGCTGCAGACCATCCTGGAAACTGTAGGGCACAGGTGCGAGGAGGGGAGGGGGAAGAACTTGGGGGGGAGGGGGCGGTATCTATCATAATGCATTTACGGTGGGCAGTGCAGGCAGTACAGGGCCTGGTCGTCAACATATGCACGCTGATGTAATTCTCCTCCCAGGTTAGAAGGTCAAAGAATGTGAGGGTTGTAGCCTAGAAGGGGGAGGAGGGGATGAGTAGTGCTCCAGCAGCTGGTGCAGGGAAGTGGTGGCATAGTGCTGCAGCAACAACTGGTGCAGGGTAGGTAGTGACATTATCCTGCAGCTACAACTGGTGTAGGGTAGCTAGTGACATTATCCTGCAGCTACAACTGTTGCAGGGTAGATAGTGACATTATCCTGCAGCTACAACTGGTGCAGGGTAGGTAGTGACATTATCCTGCAGCAACAACTGGTGCAGGGTAGATAGTGACATTATCCTGCAGCTACAACTGGTGTAGGGTAGTCAGTGTAAACATCCGAGGGATGTGGTCCATATGTCTGTCAAACCTTTGACTGACACAGACGACCGAGAGTTACCCTGACAACTTCCCATAAGAACCTCTGATATTAATCAGAACTCCAGGTCCTCTCTCCTTAAATCTGGCATGTCGAAAAAGCTGATTGATATGCAAATGTCTTCAGTGGAACACAAGTTTTGAATGAAAATGTTGTCAGAGTATAGAGACGTCAAGCTTCCTGCGAACAATATATTGCACAGAAAACGTCATTATAGAAGGCTGGGGGGAGGGAGAGGACCGAGTTAATATAGAAGGGTGGGAGGAGGGAGAGGACGGCGGTGATATAGAAGGGTGGGAGGAGGGAGAGGACGGAGGTAATATAGAAGGGTGGGAGGAGGGAGAGGACGGAGGTAATATAGAAGGCTTGGAGGAGGGAGAGGACCGAGGTAATGTGAACACTTTTTTTTTCCCCCACTGCTTTCTCTTCTTAATGACCCATCTTAGAGTAATACTATCAAGGAAGACAGGTTTGGGTGAGGGAGGGGAATCAGATCCTGTCATGTTTCAATTTCAGTTATGCGTACGTCTCCTGCAGTGTCTTGTGTTCGTCTTGAGACAGTGTGGCTCTTAAGTTTCCCAAGCCTTATTTTGCAAGTTTTTCTGTGCGGTAATTACAAGGGAGCCTCTTGCAAGTCTAGAAATGTTGGAATATCTCATTGATTCCCTCGCTCGCTCGCTAGTTCGCTCGCTGGCTTGCTTCTTCGCTCGCTCGCTTCCACTCGTCTAGAGAAAACATCCCGGTCATATGGCCTGCCGGAGTCCTTCTGCCCTTCCAGTTCATTAAGACTCGCGTCTGTTATTGGTTCGTGAGGAGTGAGGAGCGCAATTGACGTACTCGGCCCACGGAATAGATCGCGGGAGGGAGAGAGGGAGGGGATATCCCTCCTCGTCGTCCCCCCCAACTCCACTCCTCCAACCTGCTCGAGATGGGAAGACTTGAGATAGAAAAAAAAATACCTTGTGGGGGAGTGGATGGTGGAGTGTGTGGTGGTGGGGGATTGGAGTTGTTGGCGACTGGTGCAGCGGAGGTTTTACTGCTGGTAGTGCAAGTATGCGAGCAGCAGTGTTGGTGAGGCCGGAGCATAAGCATGAGGTATGCAGTCAGACACCTGGGCTATGCCGGTTGGTGCGCCGCGCGACGGTACACGCTCGCTCCCTCCCTGCGAGAGAGAGAGAGAGAGAGAGAGAGAGAGAGAGAGAGAGAGAGAGAGAGAGAGAGAGAGAGAGAGGTACACGTGCCGTGACGGGCGTCCCGTCTCCAAAGAGCATTGGAGCGATGGTGCGAGTCCGTCAGATGCAGATGGTACAACCCCTCGGGGCACGATGGGACGACGCTCGAGTTCGATAGCTCGACCCCTTGACGGTGATGACGTACGTAGCCTTTGACCCCGATCGGTAAGGGTCAGGCCAAAAGCCAAGCTGTTATACCTATAGTCGTGCTCAAGGCGGGGTACCGTCGTGCTCAAGGGCTGCTATGGTCGTGCTCAAGGGGCCGGCTGTATGGTCGTGCTCAAGGGCTGCTATGGTCGTGCTCAAGGGGCCGGCTGTATGGTCGTGCTCAAGGGGCTGGCTGTATGGTCGTGCTCAAGGGCTGGTATGGTCGTGCTCAAGGGGCCGGCTGTATGGTCGTGCTCAAGGGCTGATATGGTCGTGCTCAAGGGGCCGGCTGTATGGTCGTGCTCAAGGGGCCGGCTGTATGGTCGTGCTCAAGGTCTGGTATGGTCGTGCTCAAGGGGCCGTTTATAGGTCGTGCTCAAGGGCCGGCTGTATGGTCGTGCTCAAGGGGCCGTATATAGGTCGTGCTCAAGGGGCCGTATATAGGTCGTGCTCAAGGGGCCGTTTATAGGTCGTGCTCAAGGGCCGGCTGTATGTCGTGCTCAAGGGGCCGTATATAGGTCGTGCTCAACGGGCCGTATATAGGTCGTGCTCAAGGGGCCGTTTATAGGTCGTGCTCAAGGGCCGGCTGTATGGTCGTGCTCAAGGTCTGGTATGGTCGTGCTCAAGGGGCCGTATATAGGTCGTGCTCAAGGTCTGGTATGGTCGTGCTCAAGGGGCCGTATATAGGTCGCGCTCAAGGGCCCTATGGCAGCTCCCAAGTATAAGCTTAGAAAACAGCGTGTGGTTGCACTACATGCACCGTGCTTGTCCTACCAATTTGTCAGCAGGTTGGCGCAGAGTGTGGCATGTGTGTGTGTGATCTGGAGATGACCGGATAGAAGGAATTAAATTCAAATGGCTGGCAATATTGACAGATCTCTGCTGGCATCTGGTGAGTAATGAGAAAACCTCTGAGAAGAAACTTGGCATCTGATTGTTTATATTCGTGCGAGAATCAGTCGTGTGGGTAGCATTCAATCAATACTGATTATGTATATATGTATGTATTTATTTTTTTTTATTTTACTTTCTCGCTGTCTCCCGCGTTAGCGAGGTAGCGCAAGGAAACAGACGAAAGAATGGCCCAACCCACCCACACACACATGTATATACATAAACGCCCACACACGCACATATACATACATATACATTTCAACGTATATATATATATATATATATATATATATATATATATATATATAGGGAGCGGGGGGCTGGAAATCCTCCCCTCTTGTTTTTTTTTTAATTTTCCAAAAGAAGGAACAGAGAAGGGGGCCAGGTGAGGATATTCCCTCAGAGGCCCAGTCCTCTGTTCTTAACGCTACCTAGCTAACGCGGGAAATGGCAAATAGTTTGAAAGAAAAAAAGATATATATATGTATATATATATATATATATATATATATATATATATATATATATATATATATATATATATATATATATATATATTGCATAAAATCACAACAGACTCATAGATCTATAAATACTGAGAAAACCACATGGAAAAAGAAACAAATAGATCCAGAGCGCTTTCGTGTATTTAACATACCTTCAGAGGACAGTTACAGAATGAGAGGACCAAAGATAAATCAAGCTAGGCATATACATAGAGAAGACTGTGTATATGATCGGAAGCTAGGCTTGTGAACTCCACACGTTCCCATAGATTTTGCCTGGTCAAACTCCACGGGATGTGCATATGCGAGCCTGCGCGAGCCTTGAACTGGACCCTCTGGGGCCAGGTTTGTATATAAAGGCCAGACCATCACACCGAAGGGCGTGTTCAAGGGTTGTACAGTACGGTATCTCCAATCCGGATGATCAGATATCCGGAAACCTCAAGAATTCGTAGAAAAAGAAAATAATCAAGATAATTTTGTTCTACTCTGGTATCATTTATGTTATTATTCTTGATTTTACATGGGCTGTGACAGTGTTCATTTATAACTTACACGAGAAATGATAACCCAAGAGAAATATAATATATATATATATATATATATATATATATATATATATATATATATATATATATATATATATATATATATATATATATATAATGTGTTTCCTTACATATTCTCAGAAATCAGAGATGGAAAAATATATATATATATACATATATCTGTTAATAATCTGGCAATGTGTCTAGGTCCGACTTACGGAGAGTGTGGCTGGAGGCCGGGCTGCTGGGATAGAGAAAGGCCCCTACACCACAGTCCAGTCATCGTATAGGTGTTAAGTTCATACATTAAGCAGGATGGGTCCTTTCATCATGGCATCTTCTTACGAGATGAAAGAACAAGGGGAAATGTTTGGTCCTCTTCTGTTCATTAGATTTTAGTGGAAAGTCTTCATCATTTCTTTGCGTACAATGTCTATAAGGTGGTTATATATATATATATATATATATATATATATATATATATATATATATATATATATATATATATATATATATATATATATATATATATTCGCTCTTCAAACTGTGGAGGATGATACGGTCGCACCCAAAGATCAGCGTCCGGTCGCCTTTGATATCGTGTGGTGAAAGACTTCTCACTGTAATTCATCATTTCTTCCTCTTCTTCCTCCTCTTCTTCCTTCCTCCTCCCTTCCATTTTCTTCCTCGTCCTCCCTCGTGCCACATACATCGTCAGTCCACCGTTCCTCCTCCACCTCCACCGTTTCCACCACTTCCACACGTGGATAGAGTCATCCTACATCGTGAAATGTCATTTTTAAGGTTTGGTTTTGCGTCCAGGGTAACCAGGCGCGTACCCAGCATTTTAGTATTCATATTTTATTATACTTTGTCGCTGTCTCCCGCGTCAGCGAGGTAGCGTTGAGAAAAGAGGACTGGGCCTTTGAGGGAATATCCTCAGCTGGCCCCCTTCTCTGTTCCTTCTTTTAGAAAATTAAAAAAAAAAAAAAACGAGAGGGGAGGATTTCCAGCCACCCGCTCCCTCCCCTTTTAGTCGCCTTCTACGACACGCAGGGAATACGTGGGAAGTATTCTTAATCCCCTATCCCCAGGGATATATATATATATATATATATATATATATATATATATATATATATATATATATATATATATATATATGTGTGTGTGTGTGTGTGTGTGTGTGTATAGTATATATATATATATATATATATATATATATATATATATATATATATATATATATATATATATATATATATATGTATATATATATATATATACGTACCAGTGGTGTGGGTTCCTAGTGTGGGCTGTACGGCGCCCTGTTTACCGAGGGGCCAAACGTGTTTTTGTTCCTGGGCACCAGAGTCGCTAATGCTATACGACGTGACTTAAATCCACACCCTCGCGGTTTTTGTCCCCTTGTCCTCATGTATCACAATCCTGTCTTCCCACACTGCACCTTGCTACCCTCCTGGTTTACATTTATTCTTCAAAGGGACGATCAGTCAGTCAATCAATCAATCAATCATTCAGTATATATATATATATATATATATATATATATATATATATATATATATATATATATATATATATATATATATATATATATATATAATATGTGAATGTGTGTGTGTGTGTGTGTGTGTAGATAGATATAGATATATGCTTTTTTCATGTTCGCTGATTCCTACACAGCGACAGGAGCAGACGAAGAACGGCTTCATTTGGCCACATCCACTCTCGAGCTGTCATGAATAATGCACAAAGACCAGAGCGCTTCGTCCCCAGCCAAGCCCCGCAGACCTCTCAGTGTTTTCCTCTAACACCGCCTCATGTGCCCGCTGAAAGCACGTCGCCCACTGCATACATCATCGTTCCAGTTCGCTCTATCCCGCGCACGCGTCGCACCCTCTTGCATGTTCAGGCCCAGGTGACGGAACACATCAAACAAATATTGATGTCTTGGGTGATATTCATTAACCTGTTTCAAAGTCTGTTTTCATTGAACTGATAAAATTTTGTTTAAAAGACTGTGTATTTCAATTCAATGGAGATTATTATGCTCAATAATTTGGTTAGGCAATGGATAACCCTCCTTCATCTGTACTAAGTAATCTTTATATGAAATTTCTAAAGGATATCTTACCTTTTAATGCAATTTGGTTTTGGTATGTAGATGATGTTCTTTGTGTTTGGCCAACAAATGAAAATTTACAGATATTTCTCCCTTTACTTAAAAATTTAGTACTCTCCATCAAATTTACTGTAGAAAATGAAAATAATCGTATGTTTTACCATTTCTAGATTGCGTGATCCATAGGCAAGGAAACAAGTTTAAGTTTAGCATATACAGAAAACCTACCAATGTATGCTCATATATCCATTATTACTCATCTCAACATGACAGAGTTGAATTATCATCTTTTCAATCTATGTTCCTTAGGACATTACGTATTTGCAGTCCAGAGTTTATTGATGATGAGCTTGAGAAGATATATTCTATTGGATCTAAGTTAAAGTACCCTAGATCTTTCACAGAGATCATTTTATAGAGTTGAGCCCAAACCTCCCATTGACACCAAGAATCTTTTAGTTCTCCCTTTTAATGATAATTTTACTTTACTTCCCATGTTGCTTAAATACTTTAATGTAAATGTTGCCTTCAGCAACAATAATACTATAAAGAATATCTTAATCAGGTATTCACCAGGAAGTTCTCCTGGGTGCATCTTTAAAGTGCCATGTAAAGATTGTGATAAGTTTTATGTTGGGCAGACTGGTAAGGATCTTTCTGTTAGACTTAAGCAACATAGATATAGTATAAGAACGGGACAAGAATCAAATGCCTTGTTTAATCACGTAAAAAACTATGATCATTGTATCGACTGGAGTAATGCCATCTCAGTTATTAACTCTAACTCTATTACCACGAGAAATATCACTGAATCTTCTATTAACAAATGCACAAAGAATTATAATCTTAATATTAGTGATGGTCTATACAAATTAGATAACTTTATTGTTGGTAAAATTTGTAAAATAATAAGTTTATGATACGTTCGTTGTCTGTCTTGGACAATCGCATGTTTATCATATGGCGTCCCTAGCTACGTCTCTTCGTTGTATATCAACTGACTATTACATTTCTGCCTTGTGTCTCCCCTGATGATGTGATTATTAATCGAAAGTGCACTTGGGAACTTATCGTGTTTCATTTTCTCCGTGGACTCATAGGAATATCTTGATCACACGCAATATTGTGATCCTTTCCAATATTTCTTTCTTTCTTTCAAACTATTCGCCATTTCCCGCATTAGCAAGGTAGCGTTAAGAACAGAGGACTGGGCCTCTGAGGGAATATCCTCACCTGGCCCCCTTCTCTGTTCTTTCTTTTGGAAAATTAAAAAGAAAAAAAAAACAAGAGGGGAGGATTTCCAGAACCCCCGCTCCCTTCCCTTTTAGTCGCCTTCTACGACACGCAGGGAATACGTGGGAAGTATTCTTTCTCCCCTCTCCCTTATCTGCTACTGAGTGTAGCGCAGCCATGAAGCTGCAAAAGCCCTAGGAAAATTGGTCTTAGGGCTGAATGACAATAATTAATGATGATAAAAATAATATCAATAATAATGATAATAATAATAATGATAATAATAATAATAATAATAATAATAATAATAATGATAATAATAATAATGATAATAATAATAATAATAATAATAATAATAATAATGATAATAATAATAATAATAATAATAATAATAATGATAATAATAATAATGATAATAATAATAATGATAATAATAATAATAATAATAATAATAATAATAATAATAATGATAATAATAATGATAATAATAATGATGATAATAATAATAATAATAATAATGATAATAATAATAATGATAATAATAATAATGATAATAATAATAATAATAATAATAATAATAATAATAATAATAATGATAATAATAATAATGATAATAATAATAATAATAATAATGATAATAATAATAATAATAATAATAATAATAATAATAATAATAATAATGATAATAATAATAATGATAATAATAATAATGATAATAATAATAATAATAATAATAATAATAATAATAATAATAATGATAATAATAATAATAATAATAATAATAATAATGATAATGATGATGATAATGAATGATCATAATGATTATACATTATGTTATCCATGGTCTGTCGTTTTCTTTATCTTTCTGCTCTTTTCAACCTTCTTTTTTCCTTTGTGGTGGTGGTCGTGGTGGTGGTGGCCGTCGTGGTAGCGAGCGCCAGTTGAGATCGTCTTGCCTCACTTCCCGGGGTCATCTTCCTCACTTGTCAAGATACATTTACGAATAACTTCCTCCACCAGCCTGGCCCGACGGCGGAGGAGCTCCCCGCCCGCCGCCCCCCCTCCTTCATGGTACCCACCGCTCCTGCTGGGGTTCTAGTGCAGCTGTGGTGATGGTGGTGGTGGTGGTGGTTTGTGGTTATGGTCTTCTTCCTACTGCCCTCTGGTACTGCACCAAGACCCGGATGTGACCTAAGGTCATCAGTATTAGGATACAGAGACGGACTTTAACCCACGTCAGCCAATAATTGCATCCATCCCTCATCTTCCCCCCGAATATGGTGATCGTGGGATAGGTGTAAAGCCAGTGGGATGGTCGTGGGAAGGGAGAAGAAGCCGCCGGGATGGACGCAGGAAGAGGTGGGGTGGGAGGTAGAGGAGGCATCTGGATGGAGCTGTGTACGAGGTAAAGCCAGGTAGATAATTATTGGGTGGGGAGTAAAGTCATTTCGAGGGCTGTAGGGCTCGGGCAGGAGGATGAGCCGTTGAATGGACCCCGGAGTGAGGGTTAAGATGACTAGATAGACGTCGGATGGCGATGAGGCCAACTGGACGGCCCGTGGCGGGGAGTTGTGTCCATCAGAGTGGGCAGGCGAGGTGGAGAAAGCCATGTGGGTAGGGGGTGTGGGAAGAGTGGAAAGCCATTTTGGATGGGGGTCGACTCAAGCCACCGTGAAAACCCTGAGATTAAGAATATGTATAGACAGAAGGGGACCTAACGTACCTCCTTGTGGGAGATAAATCTGGATTGATGTACCACCTTTGAACCTCAACGCGAAGACGCTTCGACTTCAGTAACTTCTCCTCGTCGGGTCTGAAGCCATTGGCGCCCGTTGCTGGTAACCCAATTCATCTCGTTGATGACAGTTCGTGTGACGTTACTAGCGGCGCGTCATCACACCACCACGACACCTTCGTTATTAGTGACCCAATCCTCGCCCACCACGGGAGGGATTTACGGCAGTTCCTTCCCTTAACGAATTGATCTTCCGTGTAACCTCGAACCATCTCCCGCCTCGCCTTAACCCGGTTATGACCGGGTCTTAACCTCTTGAGCCATGGTAACCTGAGCTTGAATTTATCTTCCTTATTCTATTCTTTTTTGTGTATGTCTGTGTGTGTGTGTGTGTGTGTGTCGTGCATGTGACCTTTGGTGACCTGAGGTAGTACGTGTGTGGAGGTGTGGACGGTGCACTAGTGTGGCCGTTATCTGTCGTTGGGGTGGTATCAGGAGGCGTGACCCGGGGTTGTCCGATAAAAATCGGACGAGGAAAAGGTTGCGTGATCCAAGGCTGTATAGGTACAGACAAGAAGCTTCCCCCACACCACCACCAACCACCAACCCAAGTGCACCCCCTCTCTCCCTCTCCTCCACTCTCGTACCCCAGCCTCCCACACCCGCTCCCTTCTCTCTCTCCTCCTCCTCCTCCTCTCCCCCAACTCCTTCCTCCCTGTTTCTCCTGCAGACTCCTCCTTCTCCTCCTCCTTCTATCCCCCCTGTGCCTCCAACACTCCCTCCTTCCCCCACTCTCCCTGCGCCGCCGCCACCCTCACCCTCCTCCCTCCAACCCACCAGCTCCTCGTCTCAGACACCGGTATTATTGAAATGTCTGACCTAATGCTCTGCAATTATGCAAGGCTCTTGAAGCGCTGGGACTGTACAGAGATCATCATCATCCTTCCCGACACACAGACTTGTGGGTCCACAGGGCAGGCAACAGCCGGGCGCTGATGTGGGGCCTCACAGCGACGTGCGTACTGGATGATGGATGCCGCTGATGCAACCCAAGGAGAGCGGAGAGGAGGAGGAGGAGGAGGTCGAAGATAATGGCAGCTCCTGCTGGAGACAAGCTCGCTAAGACGCCTCAGCAGTGGCGGGCCTTGGTTGGTTGTGCGTTGTCCTCCGCACTTGTCCTCACCACGGGGTGAGGACAAGTGCGGAGGTTCCTCACCACGAGCGGGAGGCTGGCTACCTCTCACCGACAGAGGGTGTGGTGGCAGGGGGAAGAGTTCTCGCCCCAGCCGGGGGTGTCCCGTGTTCCTCGTCAGAACGTCCAAGGGGCCTTACATGACCAAATGTGGGGTCGGGTCCTCCTGTGTACTTACTGCTGGGGGCCCCATCAGACTTCTCGGCGCCCCCCCTTCCCTTTTACACCACTAATTTGGCCTCCTGGTTCTAGTGGAAAGGGCCCAGCATAATACCACGAGGCTCCCGGGAGCTTGAACACAGTCAGTGTCGGTTCCTCATATACGAGTATCAAACGCCCATCGTTCCTTGGACTCGTCGAGGCCTTGGAGTCTTTTTGAAGGCCACCGGGTTCTTGGAGGCGGACGATGATAATTATCACGAGTGAAATTTGCTCTCCACAAACTCGTAAGGCTTCTTCTCTCCCCCTCCTCTCTCTCTCTCTCTCTCTCTCTCTCTCTCTCTCTCTCTCTCTCTCTCTCTCTCTCTCTCGAAGGTTGACCCTGATGCACGTGGTAGGATGTGTGTAGTGGTGGGCTGGTGGCGCCCCGACGTCCTCCACCTGCCCCCAAGCACCGCCCCGTAAACTAGTCGTGTGATTGCGATAGCCCAGGGAGTCCCTCATGAGCGAAGTAAACCAGTAAACCAAGATCGAGTAAACCACATGATTATTAGATGGGCTAATGTTAAGCGTGACTGTGAAGGACTTTGGGTGTAAAGGAGTGGTTCATTAATCTAGATTTAGCAGGGGCTAGTTTACTAGTGTACCTAGATCAGATAGGCCTGGTCGTGTGTAAGGCCGGCTTGGTTTACCCGGGGGATAGGCCATTACTACTGCATGGTGGGTTGACGCTGCCGTGGCTGACGTGCGTCGCATGGCCTCTCTCCCCCCGAACCCCTTCCCCCCTCCTCCTCACCCCCCACCCCATCCCCATCTACTTGTTTCAATCGTTTCTTGGAAGTCGCGTAGCCCAGCGAGAGGAGGAGGAGGAGGGACCCCCGGCTTGCGGAGGAGCGGCTAAAAAGAAGGGAAGGAAGGTGGGATGGTAGGTATGGGGGTTTGAGTAGTATAGTTTAAGGGGATGGAGGGAGGACTCGGGCCTCAGATGGTAGAGAACGATGGAGGAAAAGAAGGAGTGGGAAGAGGGAATGATAGAGGGTAAAAGACGGTGGAGAAATACTTCGATGATAAAGGCCAAGAAGAAGAAGAAGTTAAGGTTTGTGAGAGGAGCAGTTGAGTTATGGAAGCGGTGACGGAGCCTCGGGGGGAGGGAGGGGGCGTTGAGGAGGGTGGGGAAGCGGGAGGAGGTTGATGTGAGAGGGCTGGAGCGAGGGAGGGAGGGAGACACTCGAGGGGCTGGGACAGGGCGGAGGGAAGGAGGAGTTCGATTTGGGAGAAAAAGTACGAGATTGGAGAGTGGTTGAGGCGGGGCGGTCTGGCCGGACCCCGGTGGAGATGGGTGACCCCCGCTGGACACGGGGCAGATGGTGATGATGATGATGAGCCGCAGCTGGTCGCGTGAGTCTGAGGTAAAGGGGGGATGGGTGGTTGGAGGGGGCAGGTTTGGAAGGGCCGGGAAAGAATGAGGGGAAAAGGAAGGGAGGAAAGGAGGGAGAGGACGAGGAAGGATGGCGATGCCTGGGAGAACCCAAGGAAGAGCCGACGCTCCGGCAGAAGGATGAGGCCCCCACGCACCAGGGCAGGAGTAATGTGTCCTCTGTACACACACACCCAGCCTCCTCCTGGGCCTCCTTAAGATGGGCGGGTACTGTACCTTGTACCCAGACGTGTTCTGGGCACAGAACTGTACCCTGTACCCTAGCGTGTTCTGCTCACAGTACTGTACCTGTAACCTATGCCCAGGCTTGTACTGAACCCAGTGCTGTACCCTGTACCCTGGCGTGTTCTGCTCACAGTACTGTACCTGTAACCTATGCCCAGGCTTGTACTGAACCCAGTGCTGTACCCTGTACCCTGGCGTGTTCTGCTCACAGTACTGTACCTGTAACCTGTACCCTGGCGTGTTCTGCTCACAGTACTGTACCTGTAACCTGTACCCTGGCGTGTGAACACAGTACTGTACCTGTAACCTGTGCCCTGGCGTGTTCTGAATACAGTACTGTACCCAGTACCCTGGCGTGTTCTGCTCACAGTACTGTACCTGTAACCTGTGCCCTGGCGTGTTCTGAACACAGTACTGTACCCTGTACCCTGGCGTGTTCTGAACAAAGTACTGTACCCTGTACCCTGACGTGTTCTGCACACAGTACTATACCTGTAACCTGTGCCCAGGCTTGTACTGAACACAGTACTGTACCCTGTACCCTGGCGTGTTCTGCTGACAGTTCTGTACCCTGTACCCTGGCGTGTTCTGAACATAGTGGCCGGTACGGTACCAACACGCTGTACCTGGAGGTTGTCCGAGCACAATGACAGGTATACACATTCTCTCTCTCTCTCTCTCTCTCTCTCTCTCTCTCTCTCTCTCTCTCTCTCTCTCTCTCTCTTTCGTGTACACACAGGCACGTTCCGAGGTGAGAGGGTAAGAGAGAGCGTGTGCGTGTGTGTTTGTGCATGTGTTCAACGAGAGGGGGAGAGGGCTGTGTTCAACGAGGGAGAGGAGAGACAGGAAGGAGGAGGAGGAGGAGGAGGAGGGGAGAGCTTGGGTTACCACCTCGTTTGACACCTGTGCGCTCTCTCTCTCTCTCTCTCTCTCTCTCTCTCTCTCTCTCTCTCTCTCTCTCTCTCTCTCTCTCTCTCTCTCAGCCGTTCTCTTCAGGTTACGCGTGACTTCTGAGCTGCCCAAGAAAACGTGGCGAGGGTAGGTGAGAGGAGGAGGAGGAGGGGGCCGCCCGTCCGTGAGGCCGAGGGGCAAGAAGGAGGAGGGAGGAGGGTGAATGTTGAGGGTGGGAGAGAGGAAGGAGACAGGCCACCTGTCACAGCGGTAGTCCCCCTATAGCTCCTAATAGCCTCGCCCTCCCTTCCTCCCCTCCTCCTCCGTCATCAGCCTGCGCCACACATGCGTCATCCCGGGTCCAGATAAAGCGTCATCACCTCCCCCGACGCAGGAGGAGGAGCGGGGAGGGACGACAGAACCGCCGAGCGTCGCCGTAGCCAGGGCCCGGGTGTGCGTGAGAGAAGATGGCGGGCAGGCTCCCTCCCGCCACTTTTTACTGCCATACATTCGCTATTATTATCCTTCAATTGTAGCCTTGCAGCCGGAGGAATGTGGGAAGGGTGGTGGCTGCCAACCTGGTATGTTGCTCCTGGTGTTGTGGTGTGGCTCCTGGTGTTGTGGTGTGGCTCCCGGTGTTGTGGTGTGGCTCCCGGTGTTGTGGTGTGGCTCCTGGTGTTGTGGTGTGGCTCCCGGTGTTGTGGTGTGGCTCCTGGTGTTGTGGTGTGGCTCCCGGTGTTGTGGTGTGGCTCCTGGTGTTGTGGTGTGGCTCCTGGTGTTGTGGTGTGGCTCCCGGTGTTGTGGTGTGGCTCCTGGTGTTGTGGTGTGGCTCCTGGTGTTGTGGTGTGGCTCCTGGTGTTGTGGTGTGGCTCCCGGTGTTGTGGTGTGGCTCCTGGTGTTGTGGTGTGGCTCCCGGTGTTGTGGTGTGGCTCCTGGTGTTGTGGTGTGGCTCCTGGTGTTGTGGTGTGGCTCCCGGTGTTGTGGTGTGGCTCCTGGTGTTGTGGTGTGGCTCCCGGTGTTGTGGTGTGGCTCCCGGTGTTGTGGTGTGGCTCCTGGTGTTGTGGTGTGGCTCCTGGTGTTGTGGTGTGGCTCCCGGTGTTGTGGTGTGGCTCCCGGTGTTGTGGTGTGGCTCCTGGTGTTGTGGTGTGGCTCCTGGTGTTGTGGTGTGGCTCCTGGTGTTGTGGTGTGGCTCCTGGTGTTGTGGTGTGGCTCCCGGTGTTGTGGTGTGGCTCCTGGTGTTGTGGTGTGGCTCCCGGTGTTGTGGTGTGGCTCCCGGTGTTGTGGTGTGGCTCCTGGTGTTGTGGTGTGGCTCCCGGTGTTGTGGTGTGGCTCCCGGTGTTGTGGTGTGGCTCCCGGTGTTGTGGTGTGGCTCCTGGTGTTGTGGTGTGGCTCCTGGTGTTGTGGTGTGGCTCCCGGTGTTGTGGTGTGGCTCCCGGTGTTGTGGTGTGGCTCCTGGTGTTGTGGTGTGGCTCCCGGTTGTCGTGGTGTGGCTCCTGGTGTTGTGGTGTGGCTCCCGGTGTCGTGGTGTGGCTCCCGGTGTTGTGGTGTGGCTCCTGGTGTTGTGGTGTGGCTCCTGGTGTTGTGGTGTGGCTCCTGGTGTTGTGGTGTGGCTCCTGGTGTTGTGGTGTGGCTCCTGGTGTTGTGGTGTGGCTCCTGGTGTTGTGGTGTGGCTCCCGGTGTTGTGGTGTGGCTCCTGGTGTTGTGGTGTGGCTCCTGGTGTTGTGGTGTGGCTCCTGGTGTTGTGGTGTGGCTCCTGGTGTTGTGGTGTGGCTCCTGGTGTTGTGGTGTGGCTCCTGGTGTTGTGGTGTGGCTCCTGGTGTTGTGGTGTGGCTCCTGGTGTTGTGGTGTGGCTCCTGGTGTTGTGGTGTGGCTCCTGGTGTTGTGGTGTGGCTCCTGGTGTTGTGGTGTGGCTCCTGGTGTTGTGGTGTGGCTCCTGGTGTTGTGGTGTGGCTCCTGGTGTTGTGGTGTGGCTCCTGTGTTGTGGTGTGGCTCCTGGTGTTGTGATGTAACTCCTGGTGTTGTGGTGTGGCTTCCGGTGTTGTGGTGTGGCTCCTGGTGTTGTGGTGTGGCTCCTGGTGTTGTGATGTAACTCCTGGTGTTGTGGTGTGGCTCCTTGTGTTGTGGTGTGGCTCCTGGTGTTGTGATGTAACTCCTGGTGTTGTGGTGTGGCTTCCGGTGTTGTGGTGTGGCTCCTGGTGGTGTGGTGTGGCTCCTGGTGTTGTGATGTAACTCCTGGTGTTGTGGTGTGGCTTCCGGTGTTGTGGTGTGGCTCCCGGTGTTTTGGTGGTGTGGCCTACACGAGGGGGTTGGCCACATGACCTGCACGGGGGATAGGGGAGATGTGGTGGCCTGACCTGCACGGGGAGGTGGTGTGGTGTGAGGGTCTGACCTGTACTGGCGTGGGGGGAGGTGGTGTGGGTCTGACCTGTACTGGCGTGGTGTGGTGCGGTGTGTGGGTCTGACCTGTACTGGCGTGGGGGGAGGTGGTGTGGGTCTGACCTGTACTGGCGTGGTGTGGTATGGTGTGAGGGTCTGACCTGTACTGGCGTGGGGGGAGGTGGTGTGGGTCTGACCTGTACTGGCGTGGTGTGGTGTGGTGTGAGGGTCTGACCTGTACTGGCGTGGTGTGGTGTGAGGGTCTGACCTGTACTGGCGTGGGCGGGAGGTGGTGTGGGTCTGACCTGTACTGGCGTGGTGTGGGTCTGACCTGCACTGGCGTGGTGTGGTGTGGTGTGAGGTGTCTGGCCTGTACTGGCGTGTGTGGGGGTGTGGCAGGTGTAGCGACCTGCACCGTGGGAGGAGGGTGGTGGTTCGCCAGGTCGTGCAGGCTCGGGCCTAACTAATGGAGGATGACGGTGCCGTTTGGCCATTTCATGTGACAATGGCCACCGTTACTGTACTTAGTCACACATCACCCACCTCCGTTACCCCCCCTCGCTAGGTGGCGTCAGATGGGCCTGGTAGGTAGTGTTTGTGCCCTGGTAGGTGGTGTTAAGGGGGTCTGGTAGGTAGTGCTTGTTCCCTGGTAGGTGGTGTTAAGGGGGACTGGTAGGTGAGTTGGTAAGTAGTGTTTGTGCCCAATTGGTGGTGTTAATGGGGTCTGGTAGATAAGCTGCTTGGTAGTCATAGTGCCCTGGTAGGTGGTGTTAAGGGGGTCTGGTAGATGAGTTGGTAGGTAGTGTTTGTGTCTTGGTAGGTAGTGTTAAGGGGGTCTGGTAGGTGACCTGGTAGGTAGCGTTTGTGTCCTGGTAGGTAGTGTTAAGGGGGCCTGGTAGGTGAGTTGGTAGGTAGTGTTGTACCCTGGTAGGTGGTGTTAAGGGCGTCTGGTAGGTGAGTTGGTAGGCAGTGTTTGTGCCCTGGCAGGTGACGTTAAGGGGGTCTGGTAGGTGACATAGCCGGTAGTGTTAGGGGTCCTGGTAGGTGATGTTAGAGGACCTGGTAGGTGACCTAACAGTTAATGTTCGTGGGCCTGGTAGGGCGGTGTTAGGGGACTGTTAGGTGACTGAGTAGGTAGCGTTAGGATGCCTGGTAGGTTACCGTTAGGAGCCAGAAGTAGGTGGTGCTGGCAGGTGACTCTGGCCTGAAGATACGCCACGTTCCTGGTAGGTGGCGTTATGCTATAGGTGACGGAAGACCCCCTCCTCTCCACCCTCACAAGACCCATAGGTAACTACCGTGTGTCAGGTTTACGCTTCGCTGGAAAACCATTTCCGTCGGTCTTTCCCTTGCAAGGAAGGTGTTTGGGGGCGGGGGGCGTCTTTGGACGGTAATTAAGTGTTTTTATTTTGTTTTTGTTTGTTTTGTTTTGTTTTTGGTGTAATGTTAAGTACTCGTTGGTTTATCTCAAGTGCGAATTGGAGTGGTCGACGGTGGTAGCGAACTGGACTGGGTTTTCGTTCTCTTGTCTGTCTGATGGTGTGGTTTTGGCACCAGGAGAGTCGCGGGACGCTGGTGGTGTTAGAGGGAGTATCTGAGGTGTTGGAAAGACGCTAGTGGTGCTAGTGGCAATATGTGAGGTGTTAGGAAGACACCAGTGGTGTTAGTGGCACTATGTGAGGTGTTAGGAAGACACTAGTGGTGTTAGGCACTATGTGAGGTGTTAGGAAGACACTAGTGGTGTTAGTGGCAGCAATATGTGTGAGATGTTAGAGTGGTGTGAGTGGCAGTTTTCGTGATGTTATTTATGTGATAGTGGTCATCTCGGTACTGTCCTCCTAGCTCATCATACACTGCCACTAACTCCACCAGTGTCTTTTTGACGCCAGTTGTGCTGCCACTAACACCACTTGACGTGGTCGTGAGTCCACAATGGCATTTCAGGATATTTTGCGCTTGTGTGGTAGAGACAGGCAGTGTGGTACGATATGCCGATTCAGTGTTACACTGGAGTGCCTGTGGTGGAGGGAAGGCTTCAGGATGGAGTGTCTGAGGTAGAGGGGGGGGGGGGAAGGCTTCAGGAAGGAGTGGCTGTGGTGGAGGGAAGGCTTTAGGATGGAGTGCCTGTGGTGGAGGGAAGGCTTGGGTTGGAGTGCTTGTGGTGGAGGGGAGGCTTCAGGATGGAGTGCCTGAGGTAGAGGGGGGGGGGAAGGCTTCAGGATGGAGTGCCTGAGGTGGAGGGGGGGCTTCAGGCTGGAGTGCCTGAGGTGGAGGGGGGTTTCAGGATGGAGTGCCTGTGGTGGAGGGGGGGCTTCAGGATGGAGTGCCTGAGGTGGAGGGGGGCTTCAGGCTAGAGTGGCTGTGGTGGAAGGGAGGCTTCAGGATGGAGTGGCTGTGGTGGAGGGGGGCTTCAGGATGGAGTGCCTGTGGTGGAGGGGAGGCTTTAGGATGGAGTGCTTGTGGTGGAGGGAAGGCTTGGGTTGGAGTGCTTGTGGTGGAGGGGAGGCTTCAGGCTGGAGTGCCTGAGGTGGAGGGGGGCTTCAGGATGGAGTTCCTGTGGTGGAGGGAAGGCCTCAGGATGGAGTGCCTGTGGTGGAGGCGAGGCTTCAGGATGGAGTGCCTGTGGTGGAGGGGGGCTTCAGGATGGAGTGCCTGTGGTGGAGGGAAGGCTTCAGGATGAAGTTCCTGTGGTGGAGGGAAGGCCTCAGGCTGGAGTGGCTGCGGTGGAGGGGAAGGCTTCAGGCTGGAGTGGCTGTGGTGGAGGGAAGGCTTGAGCTGGAGGGTGTAATGGTGGAGGGAAGGCTTGAGCTGGAGGGTGTAATGGTGGAGGGAAGGCTTGAGCTGGAGGGTGTAATGGTGGAGGGAAGAAAAACCCGACAGATGACCTCCACAGCCGAATCCTTCCTCACCTGTGATCGCCCGTGTTTCCACACCACAGACACCACCACCTCACCACGGGACTTCGAGAAGAACATTGAGAACATGTCCACGCACTCGAACCCCCAAGGACCACCAGACACCCCCTGTGGAAATCCCACGTCTTCATCAAGCATTGCTTTAGATCATGAACCTTCGCGAACACTGCGGTCAAACATACCCGGAGACATATGTCCAGATTCTCGCATCGGCCCCCCGTAAGTTTGAAAATTGGACTGACTTAATGAAAGTGAACCATCTTCATATAGAGACTGGAGTAGTATGGATCCAGGGCGTGGTAGACCATCTCTCTCTCTCTCTCTCTCTCTCTCTCTCTCTCTCTCTCTCTCTCTCTCTCTCTCTCTCTCTCTCTCTCTCTCTCTCGCTCGCTCGCTCGCCTTCCTGAAGAACAAAGAAAAAGTCTGCAGTGATGATAAACACACTTTGCAAGTGGCATTTGGTGATGGTGACCTCATAGCATACAAACTACGTCAGAATGGCATGACGGGGGAACAACTGTTTCAACAGACAGATCCCACCTCACGATACGTTCTCGTGAGCCAGCCATTCCCAGAGTCTTCGCAGTATATCTAAAGCTCAGTCCACCCTCCCCCAAAGGAACTGTACATGCTGCACCCCTCCTGTTCTTCAATTTCATATCTGACATTGACGCGAACACGGATCCCAGTTTCTTATTAACCTTTGCTGACGATACTGGAATGTATGCGGGAGATCTCATCGGTACAGGACGCTGAGACGCTACAATCAGACGTAAACAAAGCCGAGAACATCATGCTTTCCAATGGGAGGGATATAAGTTTCAGCTCCTCCGGTATGGGTGAAAATGAAGGAACAGAGAACAGTACAGAATACCAGACCGACACAGGCGCTCTCATACCTCGAATGAACAGAGTAGAAGACCTCGGAGGAATAATATCCAACGATCTTACCTCCAGCGAACAACACTACGAAGCAACAGTTGCTTCTCCAGATGGTTGGTGGGGTGAATCCTGCGGACTTTCAAGGCGAGGTAAAAAGTAAAGTGATAGCAGTCTTCAAGACGCTAATTCTGTCACGATTAATGTACCGATGTCTTATAACGTCAGCTTATTAGGCGGGCTAAACTGCACAGTTACAAAGTGTC
The DNA here is from genome assembly GCF_036320965.1 of Panulirus ornatus. Classification (NCBI taxonomy): domain Eukaryota; kingdom Metazoa; phylum Arthropoda; class Malacostraca; order Decapoda; family Palinuridae; genus Panulirus; species Panulirus ornatus. Next base: position 21,066,082 of record NC_092257.1, on the reverse strand, counting down.
TAGAGACCTTTCGCTGTCCGTGTTGACGTGGGAAAGGAACCGAATTATTGGGAAGGACTGAATGCACCCTACCCTGAGGCGTAGACGGGACAGATATATCATCATTGACACCCTTGGAAAGCTGGATGTCCTCCAACCAACACTTGGAAACACTTTAGTGCTGACACGACAGGCTTGGAAGACCGCAAGGTGCTGTCTCTCAGCTCAAGAGGAGCCCTAGGACCAGAAGAGGAACAGGCAACCCCGAACATCCTGGGCTCCGAGAGAGTCTCAGCACCACATTTGCCAACAACCCCCAGACACCTTGTGGGGAGTCACAGGAGGGGGAGTTTGAGCCAGACCAGCCTGCTTGGCTGTGGCGACCCCTCGTCACCCAGCAACGTTATCAACCAATGTCTGAACTTGGCCCAGCCCGGGCTGTGGGGGTAGAAGACCCCCTGATACTGATCGAGGAAGGGCTCAGGCTGGAAGGGCAGTGGTGGAGGGAAGGTTTCAGGTAGGAGGGGCAGTGGTGGAGGGAAGGTTTCATGCTGGAGGGACAGTGGTGAAGGGAGGGCTTCAGGCTGGAGGGACAGTGGTGGAGGGAGGGGTTCAGGTAGGAGGGGCAGTTGTGGAGGGAAGGCTTCAGGCTGGAGGGACAGTGGTGGAGGGAGGGGTTCAGGTAGGAGGGGCAGTTGTGGAGGGAAGGCTTCAGGCGGGAGGGGCAGTTGTGGAGGGAGGCTTCAGGCGGGCGGGGCAGTGGTGGAGGAAAGGTTTCAGGCTGGAGGGGCAGTGGTAGAGGGAAGTTTTCATGCTGGAGGGGCGGTGGTGGAGGGAAGGCTTCAGGTAGGAGGGGCAGTTGTGGAGGGAAGGCTTCAGGCGGGAGGGGCAGTTGTGGAGGGAAGGCTTTCAGGCTGAAGGGGCAGTAGTGGAGGGAAGGCTCATTCTGGAGAGACCTTCATTCGTGGCTGTTAGAGTGGAAGGCCTGTAGGTGGTGGTGTTAGGGGAGGGGAGGGGAGGGGAGAGTAGGGGGAGGGGAGGGGAGAGTAGGGGGAGGGGAGGGGAGAGTAGGGGAAGGGGAGGGGAGGGGAAGTCATGGAGTGGGGTGTCGGGGTTACCGGGACGACCCCCCCCCCCCCAACGGCGCCCACACCAGCCTGGCTGCCATTCATTTGTTCCCCGTGTCCTCACCTCTCCCTCCGTCCCTCCCTCCCTCCCTCCCTCCCTCTCCCAGATGGCTCTCTCCCTGACCCGCCCCTCCCCTTGCCCTGGGTGAGCATGACACGACACACCCCCCCTCCTCCCCCCGTAGGACCTCGCGTCTGCCGGGGGTGTGGGGTGTGGGGTGAAGCCACCCCCATCTACCCGGCAGGTCACACCTCAGAATCATCAGAGATCCATGATGGATGGATGATTCTGCCGTCAACACAGCGGTGGTGGTGGTGGTCGTGGTCCCCCCTGTCTCGCGTAGTGCCCACACGGGGCCCCACGTCACACGAGGACCCCCTACGTCACACGAGACCCTACGTCACACGAGGCCCCACTACGTCACACGAGGACCCCCTACGTCACACGAGGAGACCTTACGTCACACGAGGAGACCCTACGTCACACGAGGAGACCCCGCGTCACACGAGGACCACACGTCACACGAGGACCCACGTCACCCGAGGTTCCACCACGTCACATGAGGTTCCACGTCACACGAGGCCCCCCTACGTCACAGGAGGTCCCACGTCACACGAGGTCCCACGTCACACGAGGCCCCACGTCACATGAGACCCCACGTCACATGAGACCCCACGTCACACTAGGCCCCACGTCATACAAGGCCCCCCTACGTCACAGGAGGTCCCACGTCACACGAGGGCCCCACGTCACACGAGGCCCCGCTACGTCACACGAGGACCCCCCACGTCACCCGAGGTCCCACGTCACACGAGGTCCCACGTCACACAAGGCCCCACGTCACACGAGGCCCCACGTCACACGAGACCCCACGTCACACTAGGCCCCACGTCACACTAGGCCCCACGTCACACAAGGCCCCACGTCACACGAGGCCCCCCTACGTCACAGGAGGTCCCACGTCACACGAGGCCCTACGTCACACGAGGAGACCCCACGTCACACCCCACACCCCCAGCACCATCATGACTCACCAAGCTACACTCCCCAGGCACCATCCACCCACAACCCCTCCCCACAAGCACCATTCTGGCTCCCCAAACTTCCTCCAACTCCCCTTACGCCTCCTTAACTCCCTCCCCCAGGCTTCGCTATAGCTCCCCAGCACACCAGTGGCTCCCCCCCAGCTCCACGCCAACTCCCCAGCGCCGCCAGTCGCTCCTTAGCAGCCCCCTCCCCCCCCCCACGTCTTCCATACACATCATGCACACATACGTACACATGAGCACACATACACCCGGTTGTACACACACACACACACACGTACACACAAGCACACATAGACCCGCTTGTACATGCACACACACACACGTACACGCAAGCACACATGGACCCGCTTGTACATACACACATAGACTCTCTCTCTTTCTCTCTCTCTCTCTCTCTCTCTCTCTCTCTCTCTCTCTCTCTCTCTCTCTCTCTCTCTCTCACACACACACACACACACACACACACTTGGCATAGGACCTTAACGTATGACGTCATACCATTAATCATACAACCATCCTTTTTTTTCTCTCTCTCTCTCTCTCTCTCTCTCTCTCTCTCTCTCTCTCTCTCTCTCTCTCTCTCTCTCTCTCTCTCTCTCTCTCTCTCTCTCCTTCTATTCGACACATAAACACAGCGACATTACGTGGTCCCCCGCCGCCAACCTGGGGAGGTGGGGCGTGGGAGGGCACGTACATGTTTCTAATTCCGTCAACAATGGATTTTTATTTTGAAGTGATTCGCCATCTGGAACTTCATTTACGGGCGACTGTGGGTGGATGCACTCCCATCCCACTCACACGAAGGAGGGGCTGGACTGCCTCCCTACCTACCTCTCTCTGGTCTGTCTTTCTTCTTTAGGTAGGGTGACCAAAACTGAATACAGTTCTTCTTTCTTTTTTAGGTAGGGTGACCAAAACTGAACACAATTCTTTCTTTTTTTAGGTAGGGTGACCAAAACTGAATACAATTCTTTCTTTTTTTAGGTAGGGTGACCAAAACTGAACACAATTCTTTCTTTTTTTAGGTAGGGTGACCAAGACTGAATACAATTCTTTCTTTTTTAGGTAGGGTGACCAAAGCTGAACACAATTCTTTCTTTTTTTTAGGTAGGATGACCAAAACTGAACACAATTCTTTCTTTTTTTAGGTAGGGTGACCAAGACTGAATACAATTCTTTCTTTTTTAGGTAGGGTGACCAAAACTGAACACAATTCTTTCTTTTTTTAGGTAGGGTGACCAACATTCAAGATTTGGACAACCAATAAATTGTAAAGAATAAGAATGATTTCCCCTTGACTTTAATCCAAAGTCTCTTATCTACAACACCAAGAATATCCTTACGGTCTATCCCACTGCTTCTGTGCAATGCTGACTTGGCTCGAGATCTTCACAGATTACCCCGCACCCAAGTGTTTTCATCATTTCCCTCCGGCACTTCAGTGGAATTCACACCGTAGCTTGCGTCTTGCTTATGACCACCGATATGGAAAACTTGGCATTTGCCTAGTGTTAGAATCCCTTTTCTAGACTTATTTCCCAGCTTTGGCCTCGTTAGCGAATTTCGACATCATCATGCAACCCGCAGCCCGTTTTCTACGACTGGGTCTTGCTCTGTCTCGAAAGAAGGGGTTGTTGGTCTCGTCGATGGCTTTGTCTCGTGGGAGGACATACTGGTCTCGCGGAAAGGCCTGCCTCTTGGTCTCGCGTAAATTGTTATTGTTACAAAGGAAAATATTTTCGTCACGTTTGTAAATTTATTTATTTGTTTTTTGTTTTTGTTTTCTTTTACTTGTTTCGATTAAGATCTCTTACTTGTCATCATTTTTCTTTGTTCTTGTTTTGGACAAAAGACTTTTTTATCCTTTCTTGTTCTGTTGCTGGAATGACGTAGAAGAAAAGAAAATGGGATGCGAGGGTTGGATTGACGTAGAAGAAAAGAGAATGGGGTGCGAGGGTTGGACTGACGTAGAAGGAAAGAAAATGGCATGCGAAGGTTGGACTGACGTAGAAGAAAAGGGAATGCGATGCGAAGCTTGGACTGACGTGGAAGAAAAGAAAATGGCATGTGAAGGTTGGACTGACGTGGAAGAAAAGAAAATGGCATGCGAAGGTTGGACTGACGTAGAAGAAAAGAGAGTGCGATGCGAGGGTTAGATTGACGTGGAAGGAAAGAAAATGGCATGCGAAGGTTGGATTGACGCAGAAGGAAAGAAAATGGCATGCGAAGGTTGGACTGACGTGGAACAAAAGAAAATGGCGTGTGAGGGTTGGACTGACGTAGAAGAAAAGAGAATGGCATGCGAAGCTTGGACTGACGTGGAAGAAAAGAGAATGGCATGCGAAGCTTGGACTGACGTGGAAGAAAAGAAAATGGCATGCGAAGGTTGGACTGACGCAGAGGAAAAGAAAATAAGGATGAGGGATTGGATTACTTCTTGCCTACGCCTTCAAATCTCCCGCCACCCGTTTCCTCCCGATCATCAACACAGTCGCACCTGCCCCCGAGGGCCAAGGGGCCTTCCCAATCACCATCACACGCCTTCACTATCACCCTTCACTATCTCGCTCCCTTCATCAACCCCCTCCATCCCCCCACATCACTATCACCCTTCACTATCTCGCTCCCTTCCTACACCCCCCACTCCACCCTCCCCACATCACTATCACCCTTCACTATCTCGCTCCCTTCCTACACCCCCCACTCCACCCTCCCCACATCACTATCACCCTTCACTATCTCGCTCCCTTCCTACACCCCCCACTCCACCCTCCCCACATCACTATCACCCCTCACTATCTCGCTCCCTTCATCCTCCTCCCCCCACATCACTATCATCGTCCGCTGCTCGTTCACTGTGGTCGCCACCTTCACGGAAACCTCTCCCCACCACAGCTACCTGTGGGTACCATTGCCCCCTCCCTCCCGCCCCCGCCACCCCTTCTCCCCACCACAGCTACCTGTGGGTACTATTGCCTCCCGCCCCCGAACCCCTTCTCCCCACCACAGCTACCTGTGGGTACCATTGCCCCCCCTCTCTCCCCACCACAGCTACCTGTGGGTACCATTGCCCCCCCTCTCTCCCCACCACAGCTACCTGTGGGTACTATTGACCCCTCCTCGCCGCCACCCCCTTCTCCCCACCACAGTTACCTGTGGGTACCATTGCCCCCCCTCTCTCCCCACCACAGCTACCTGTGGGTACCATTGCCCTCCCCACCACAGCTACCTGTGGGTACCATTGCCCCCTCCTCCCTGCCCCCGCCACCCCTTCTCCCCACCACAGCTACCTGTGGGTACTATTGCCTCCCGCCCCCGCCACCCCTTCTCCCAACCACAGCTACCTGTAGGTACCATTGCCCCCCCTCTCTCCCCACCACAGCTACCTGTGGGTACCATTGCCCTCCCCACCACAGCTACCTGTGGGTACTATTGACCCCCGCCCCCCGAACCCACCCCCTCTCCCCACCACAGCTACCTGTGGGTACCAGTGACCATCCCCCCTCCCCCTGCCTCCCCTCTCCCCACCACAGACAGCTATGACCGCCCCTCGCACCACCACAGCTAGAAACTGCTGAGCTCATCTCCTCGGCACAACTGAAAAAAGCTAAGCATATCACTGACCTAGCTTGAAACCGTTGGTAGATAAGTGAATCTATCGTTTAGAAACCCATGTTGTACAGCGCTGAGAGCTAGAAACCCTTGGTGTATATCGTTGACAGCTAGAAACCACTGTTGCATATCGCTGAGGTAGAAACCATTGTTGTATATCGCTAACAGCTAGAAATCGCTATTGCATATCGCTGACAGCTAGGAATTATTGCTGTATATCGCTGACAGCTAGTAACTATTGTTATATATCGCTGACAGCTAGAAACCATGGTTGCATATCGCTGACAGCTAGAAACCATTGTTGTATATCGCTGACAGCTAGAAACCATTGTTGTATATCGCTGACAGCAAGAAACCATTGTTGTATATCGCTGACAGCTAGAAACCATTGTTCATATCATTGACAGCTAGAAACCGAGACGGTTATCTACAAACAGCTAATATCCCCCATGAACCGCCTGGTGTCGGCTAGAAACCGCCATCTCTATCCTCAGCGCAGCTATAAACCGCCGTTTTATCCCTGACGCAGCTATAAACTTCCAGCTTTAGCCTTGATGCAGCTACGAGCCGCCACTTTTGTCTTTTACACAGCTATAAACCCGCTTTTATCTTGAACGTAACTTGTTCTTGACACAGCTATAAACTGACGCTCTTATACTGCTGTTGTCATATGATGGTCAGAGCTGTATATATATATATATGATGGTCAGGGTTATATATATATATATATATATATATATATATATATATATATATATATATATATATATATATATATATATATATATTATCCCTGGGGATAGGGTAGAAAGAATACTTCCCACGTATTCCCTGCGTGTCGTAGAAGGCGACTAAAAGGGGAGGGAGCGGGGGGCTGGAAATCCTCCCCTCTCATTTTTTTTTTTTAATTTTCCAAAAGAAGGAACAGAGAAGGGGGCCAAGTGAGTATATTCCCTCAAGGGCCCGGTCCTCTGTTCTTAACGCTACCTCGCTAATGCGGGAAATGGCGAATAGTATGAAAGAATATATTGTGTGTGTGTGTGTGTGTGTGTGTGGTGCTGTGTTACCGTCACAAGTATTCACCAAGAGCATAAGGGCAGGTCACCACCTGAGCAGGAGAGGGGTACACCATCCTCACTATAGAGTCACCATCTTCACTATATAGAGTCACCATCCTCACTATAGAGTCACCATGCTTACTATAGAGTCACCATCTTCACTATCGAGTCACCATCCTCACTATATAGAGTCACCATGCTTACTATCGAGTCACCATCTTCACTATAGAGTCACCATCTTCACTATAGAGTCACCATCTTCACTATCGAGTCACCATCCTCACTATATAGAGTCACCATCTTCACTATAGAATCACCATCTTCACTATATAGAGTCACCATCTTCACTATAGTCACCATCCTCACTATATAGAGTCACCATCTTCACTATAGAGTCACCATCTTCACTATAGAGTCACCATGCTCACTATAGAGTCACCATCTTCACTATAGAGTCACCATGCTCACCAAGCGTCGCCAGGATCTGGAGGGCGGGTCACCACGCCCCCAGCAGGAGGCCAGACGGGTACTAATGGGACGGGGGACTGTGGGCCGGGCGGGCCGCCCTGGGCCACGACACGCGAAATTAAATGATTAGAGGCACATCATAGGACCTGGCAGCCATTAATCATGAAGGCCTACTGATCCCGCGGCCCAGGTCACACTGCCCCGGGGCGCTGCAGGCTGGCTACCAGGTCACTTTGCCCCGGGGCGCTGCAGGCTGACGACCAGGTCACATTGCCCCGGAGCGCTGCAGGCTGGCTACCAGGTCACATTGCCCCGGGGCGCTGCAGGCTGGCTACCAGGTCACTGTCTCTGGTGATGCAGGCTGGCCACCAGGTCACATTGCCCCGGGGCGCTGCAGGCTGGCTACCAGATCACATTGCCCCGGGGCGCTGCAGGCTGGCTACCAGGTCACTGCCCCAGGGCGCTGCAGGCTGGCTACCAGGTCACTGTCTCTGGTGATGCAGGCTGGCTACCAGGTCACATTGCCCCGGGGCGCTGCAGGCTGGCTACCAGATCACATTGCCCCGGAGCGCTGCAGGCTGACGACCAGGTCACTGCCCCAGGGCGCTGCAGGCTGGCTACCAGGTCACACTGCCCCGGGGCGCTGCAGGCTGGTTACCAGGTCACTGTCCCGGGTGATGCAGGCTGGCTACCAGGTCACTGTCCCGGATGATGCAGGCTGGCTACCAGGTCACATTGCCCCGGGGCGCTGCAGGCTGACGACCAGGTCACATTGCCCCGGAGCGCTGCAGGCTAGCTACCAGGTCACTGCCCGAAGCGCTGCAGGCTGGCTACCAGGTCACTGTCCCGGATGATGCAGGCTGGCTACCAGGTCACTTGCCTCGGGCTCTGCAGGCTGGCTACCAGGTCACACTGCCCCGGGTGCTGCAGACTGTAAGGTCACACTCCCGGGTTGATGCAGGCAGGCTACCAGGTCACTACCCTGGGTGCTGCAGGCTACCAGGTCACTACCCCGGGTGCTGCAGGCTACCAGCTCACTGCCCTGGGTTGCAGGTCACTGCTCTGGCCACCAGACAGTCGCCCTGGGTGTAACGTCCTACCGAGACACACTTGCCCTTGGCGACATCAGATAAGCAAGGTCACTCACTGCTTTGGGTCATCGAAGTCTTTCGGGGGGGGGGGGTCGTCACTGCTCCGGGTGGGTGCTCCAAGCAGTGATCCAGGAGGCGCTGCGCCTCCTGGATCACTGCTGCTGCTCCAGGTCTTGCAGTGTAATTGGGTCAGGGCACCATTAGAAGTAGCAGAGATAAACCTTCCCCCTACAAGAACCACCTCAATACTGGCCAGGCTTCCGTCAAGATGAACGGCTGGACGAGCCAGAGTGTGTGTGTCTCTTCCCCTCCCCCACATCTAATCTGTCTCACAAACCTCCCCATTACACTGATAATCTAAACTGGCCCTTGAGGAAATATATATAACCACCCCTGTTCAAAAACAGTCTTCTCCATCTATACAGTTCCTCCGGCTGTACAGAGGACTGAATTGGTCCATTGTTTTTGTAAGTACGTCTCCATACAGTACGGAGGAGGGTCTCACTCGACGTGGTTACTTAACGGAGGGGATTAACGGAGTGGGAGTCTGAAGTTCTTATATCATCACTCCTGATCGTACCGCGGAACTCTTGACCCGCTTACCCCCACGGGGCAGCAGCATTGTGGTTCTCCCTCTCCTTCTACTGCGGATATTACTTCGATTTCTGCTCCCGAGAGCTGGCTGGCTGTGTGTGTGTGTGTGTGTGTGTGTGTGTGTGTGTGCCCCGTCATTGTGTTGAGAACGTGATGCCTGGCAAGCTGCTGTGCCACAGTGATGACCCTGTGGCGGCTGGCAGCTCCAAGGTGTGGTGGGCTGTTGTGACGACGTCTGTGTCTTTCCTTTCCCTCCCTTCCCTCCCGCCGCCGCCCGCCCGCCCAAGCTTCGGAGCTCATTGCCCTACTCATGTATTTCCCTAGTGGCTAGCTACCACCTGGCTGACCCCCCCCCCCCCCCTCCAGACCCTGGTCATATAGCCTTGGAAAGGGGAGGGAGGGGGATGTTCTGTGCTCCCAGGTCACCCTGCACCTTGCAGGTCACAGCTTCGAGACGTGCGGGCTTAGCTGGCCAGGTTGCAGGGATGCAGCCCCCCCTCCCCCTCCCTCAATGTACGGCAGTGGTCTCAGGTCAGACCTGACCTGACCTGCCTGGAGAGAGAGAGAGAGAGAGAGAGAGAGAGAGAGAGAGAGAGAGAGAGAGAGAGAGAGAGAGAGAGAGAGAATATATACAGCTTGTGACAGCAGTGCATCAGTTTTATCGGGTCTCGGTAAATCATCGTGTACAGAGCTGGGTCACCCCTCAGACACCCCCCAAGTCACCGTCAGTGATAGAGCTGGATCACCGTCAGTGACAGAGCTGGATCACCGTCAGTGACAGAGCTGGATCACCGTCATTTGCTCTGGTTTACGATTGATGAATATGGCAGTGAAAGGTAAGGCGGGTCACTGCATAGGGCAGGTCAGTGTGGGGTTGGGTGGGTTGGGGGGGGATGGGTGTTAAGGTCAGTGTAAAATGTACGTCTAGGTGAACTTAGGTCACTGCCAAGACAAGGTCCGAAGGAAGACACAGACCTCAGTGAGAACAGGTCGGCGTAGATGCAAGCCAGACAGATGATAGATGAGAACAAAGACGCGAATGGAAAAAAAAAAAGGAAAGAACAAAAGAATTTCGGGTTCATCTGGAATGATGGAAAGCAGTGAAACTCACTGCCTTCTGTGTGGAGGCGGCGGGGGTCTGTGTGAACCAGGGCGATGGCTGGTCCAACATCGTACTGTGGACAAGGTCGACACGTAGGAAGGTGGCGATGGAGGGAGGGAGGGAGGGAGGTAAGCCAGTGTGGTAACGCAGGTTTGATGGAGGGAAGTTTAGGAACGCGGGGGCTGGGCGGAGGGGGGGGGGGGGAGGTCAGTGGGATAACACAGGGAATGGAGGGAAGTGTGGGGGAACACCGGAGGATGGAGGGAAGTGTGGGGAACACAGGGGTATGGAGTGAAGGAGGTGGGGGTCAAAGTGAGTTGACGCAGGTGTGATGGAGGGAAGTGTAGGAACACAGGGTGATGGTCGGAGAGGAGGAGGAGGAGGAGGAGGAGGTTGCAACGTGATGCAACACACGGGGTTGGGGGTGTGTGGGGTGGAGGGGTTGGTGCTCTATTTACGTTGCCATGGTGTAGCATGCCGAAAAAATGACTGTGGTGCAAGGTAAGGTAAGGCAAGGTAAGGTAAGGTAGGGTGAGGTAAAGAGAGGACGTTGGGGAGTAGCAAGCAAGAGGTCACACTCAGGCCAGGTGAGTGGAACGTGAAGGTGAGGTAAGTCAGGGGTAACCAAGCAAGGAGGAGGGGAGATCGTACCCTGAGCAGACGCGCAGGGTAAGGCATGGTACCAGCAGGCGGGGAACCACAGCGGGCAGGTCGTATCCAGGGCAGTAGAGGGGCGTGTTAAAGACGCCTGCGTGATGGAACGCCTGCCAGGGACACACCACCACCACCACCACCACCACCACTACAGCTGTTGGCTGGCCACCAGCTACCACCCTGGCCTCCTCCCCTCCTTCACTACAGCTGTTAGCTGGCCACCAGCTACCACCCTGGCCTAACCCCTTCCTTCACTACAGCTGTGGGCTGGACATCAGCTATCTTTCAGGCCTCCTTTCGCCACCACAGCTGTTAGCTGGGCCACCAGCTACCTCCTGACATTCACCACCGCCCCCTCAAGTACCACAGCTGTTGGCCGGAGCCACCACCTCCATGTCCTCCACACATTGTAATAACTTTCCTGTTATTGTTATTCCTGGAGTTATTATTTATATTTTTTCTGACAGTAACCCACATGGAAGAGTCGGAATCATGCCCCATCTCGGCTGAGAGTTGAGATAATGAGCATAGAATAATTACGACATGGATTAAGCTGAACGCCTCTGAGCATCTGCGAACCCTCCTGATGTTGGAGGGGTTGTAGGACCCCTGGAGGCGTTGTAGGAAGAGGGAAAGACCAGAGAAAAGAAAAAAAGGGGAGGTTGGTTTAGGGGGGGAGGTTTTCTTTAACAGACACCGCTGGGGAAGCAGTGATCCAGTCACATACCACAGGTACACAGGTCCTGGGCTGGACAAGGGGGTAGATAGCCTGTGCGAGTTGTGGTCGAAAGCGTCCTGTAGAACAGAGAGAGAGAGAGAGAGAGAGAGAGAGAGAGAGAGAGAGAGAGAGAGAGAGAGAGAGAGAGAGAGAGTTTTAAGAAGGCGGAGGGCCATCGGTTCTTGCATTGCCAATGGGGAAGAGATGGGAGAGGAGCCATTCCAGATGTGTGAGCGATGCTCCACACTGGACTAGGGCGGATGAGACCTCTGTAAACACGGATGATACGGTTCGAGGGTCAGTGAGTAATGACGGTACAGACGTAGTATCCAATTCCTTTACGAAGCAGATTCTGTGAGCTCCCAGGTTGAGGTGGAGGATATATGGCTGTGCCCAGCAAGCTTATGATATTATGAAGTTGAATTGTAACCTTTTTGAGATTTGATAGTATGATACGAGTGAGACTGAAAGATATCATGGTAGCTACTGCGTTTTTATATCGCTGGATCGAAACCAGGTTACTGCTTCCCCATTCTGAGGTGCTGCACTGGAATCCGAATTAAGAGAGACCAGTATGTTCAGTGCGAGAAAAAGACCTACCTAGCACCGGCGTGAATGGAATCGTCTAGAGGAATACTAGGTAGGGGGTAAGAAGTTAGGGAAAGATCATATATGGAAAGAAAGAAAGGAAGTACATTATGAAATAGACCCCTCAGCGTTGACATGATAACAAGGGGGAGAGAAATTGATACCCAAGGGACGACTGAATAGGAGGAGACCGCACTTAAGGCCACAGACAGAGAGGAGCAACGAAACCAATGGAAGAAGGGAGGGTCAGTAGACAAGAGCCTTCTGCCACACCCTGTCAAATGCTTCTGGAGATAGCTAGGGTCACGACGGAAGGCGCAACACCAGTCCTTGAGGGGAGGAGGAGCACCAGAGGTGAGCCATATAGGAGAAATCTCCGGCGAGACCTCGCACTTGGGAAATTGTACTGGAGACCCCGAAGGAAGGGAATGAGAATGCCATGTGTCTCGAGGTAAGGGAGAGTCCCCGAAGGCTTTGGAGATTGGTGGTGTGAGCGATGGGGTGATAGTGGGGGAAGGGTTTGAGTAGCCTACCTTCTTTGGGGTGTTATTGTTGCTGGCATCCCATGATAATTGTAATGATGGTGGTGATGATGATGATGATGATGATGATGATAGTAATGATAGTTTTCATATTAGTAGCAGTACTTGTCGTAGTTATAGAGGTAGTATTGTAGTAGTTATTTGGTAGCATGGTTGGTTTCAGTGATGTACGCCATTGTTATTATTATCATTATCATTATTATTATTATTATTATTATTAGTAGTAGTAGTAGTAGTAGTAGTAGTAGTAGTAGTATTAGTATTATCATTATTATTATTACTATTACTACTACTACTACTACTACTACTACTACTACTACTACTACTACTACTACTACTACTACTATTATTGTAATTATTATCATTGTTATTATTATTATCATTATTACTATTATTATTATTATTATTATTATCATTATTATTATCATTATTATTACTATTGTTATTATTATTAATATCATCATTATTATCATTATCTCATTATCATTATAGCACTATTATCATCAAACCCGAATATCCTACATTCATCAGTGAGCACCGTATATCAGACCCCGACTTACCAGTCACTGTACAAGGTAACGAGTCGTGGGTTCCGCTGCACCACACACCGTCAGCAGTGGTATAAGACCCTCCTGAGAGAAGAATGGCCAGAGAAAAGATGAAAATGCATGGGTAAGAGGAGACACCACGCGACTCCTGCTTGACGAAGGGAAAGACGACCAAGCAAGCACTCGAGGTCATATTGCGTGAACGTTGATGAGAGAAAAAAAAGGTAAATTGGACAGACAAGAAGCGAAGATTACGTCGACAGAGCCATCACGCCACCACCACCTTGCCAGATGGTATGATGTGTGTGTATCTGTGTGTGTGTGTGTGAGAGATCAGCTGGCCTGTCTATCAGAGCTTGGAAACCCGTCTGGCAGCGAACCACCTCCCTCCAAGGGGGGGTAGCAGGAGAATCATTCACAGGACCAAAAGGACTTTTATGTGGAAAGAATAGACTCAGACATCCACGTTCCTGTGAGCGGTGCTGTAACTCCCTTCTCCCCACGAGAGATTCGTCGTCTAGCGACACAGACTCTGTCATTCAGGCATTCAACTTGGCTGGAGTTTGATCGCCCAACAGCGTTGGTGTCGCAGTGTGGACAACACCAGTTGATAGACGGTCCTGAGGGCGACATACCAGCTGGGCTAGAGGACCCGTGGAAGAGGATGATGGTGGATAGAAGACTAAGGGTTAGAAGAAGACTTTGTGGATCTTTGTAATCCATGTTGTTGTGAGGGAGGAGCCGCTTGGATCTGTTGGAGAGTGGATAGGAGATCGCTGGGATTTCAGAACAGTGGATAGATGACCTGTTTAGCTACAGAACAGTGGATAGATGACCTATTTAGCTACAGAACAGTGGATGGATGACCTATTTAGCTACAGAACAGTGGGTAGATGACCTATTTAGCTACAGAACAGTGGATAGATAGATGACATCTATCTACAGAACAGTGGATAGAGCCCTTTTGCAAATGCAAAATAAGGCTTATAAGGCCCTTTTTAGAGCTGTAGAACAGCGAACAGAAGACCAAGAACATTGTGACAGTGGTTGGAAGACCTTCACATTTATCATTACAGTAAAAGCAAAGATCAGTAACACGATAGAACAACGGATAGAAGATTTTTAAAGAGGAAAAGATAGATCCGTGCATAGAAAAAACTCATGGAACATTTCTAAAGAGAGGAGAGTTGGATACACAGTTATACGATTGAAGACTGTAGCTACAGAACGGTGTGTACAAGAGTTTCGGAACTATACAGTGACAGACAGAGGACCGCGGAACGGAAGCCGTGGAAAGGGAAGTTATGGTCAGAAATACTTGGAACCACGGAATGGTGAACTGTAGATAGTAGACTGGGGAAGTACAGGACAGTTATGTTAGGAGAGGAGGAGGAGGAGGAGGAAGACAACGGCTGTGGATGAGAAGTAGTGGAAAGGAGAAGGATGGATGAACAAGGTAGATGGAATAGGATGGAAGATGACATACCTAGAGTAGAAGGGATGGTCCTGGATGAGCTAGGAAGAGTAGAGGGAAGGATGATGGATGAGCTAGAAGAGGAAAATCGGATCCTGGATGAGTCAGGAAGGCAAAGTAGGATCCTAGATGAGTCAGGAAGGCAAAGTAGGATCCTAGATGAGTCTGGAAGGCAAAGTAGGATCCTAAATGAGTCTGGAAGGCAAAGTAGGATCCTGGATGAATCTGGAAGGCAAAGGAGGATTCTGGATGAATCTGGAAGGCAAAGTAGGATCCTGGATGAATCTGGAAGGCAAAGGAGGATCCTGGATGAGTCTGGAAGGCAAAGTAGGGTCCTGGATGAGTCTGGAAGGCAAAGGAAGATCCTGGATGAATGAAGAAGAGAAAGTATTATCTTGAGGGAAGAGTGAGGTGAGAAAGGTCTGATTCCTGATGAGGTGAGGAAGTTAGATCGCCTTGTTAGTGGTCGGGACAGATGGTGGAGTGATGGAAGACAGAGGAACGAAGGTCGAGAGGGCAGAACAGAGGAGGCCAGGCTCAGATAAGGCCTGGTAAAGAGGGGCAAGCTATCGAGCGCAGAGGGGAAAGTAGAAATTCAAGTAAGAGTGAAAAGGGCAAGATAGTAAGGAAAGGATTTAGGAGGGCAGGGCAAGAAAGGGCAAGACACGTAAGCTGGGTAAAAGCAGAATGTGACTGAAAGGGCGGCATGGTGGATGATATGGTATTGTGGGTCTTGTGGAACGGGAAGGCCAGGAAAGGGAAGAAAGGGTGAGGCAGAAGGGGAATGAGGTGTGTGGAGGAGGGAGGGAAGTGGCGGTGGTGGTGGTGTAGTGAAGGAGAGAGTGGGCGCGGCAACAGTTGATGTGATGATGGTAGTGTTGGTGACAGGCGTGGTAACGGGCCAGGGATGACCCTCTGACATGACAAAGAAAGTGTGTGTGTCTGTGTCTGTGTCTGTGTGTGTGTGTGTGTGTGTGTGTGTGTGTGTGTGTGTGTGTGTGTGTATTGTAATCCCTCACTGTACAGTCCTGTGACCTCCTGTTGTATCTGCTGTTGTACCCTCCTGTTGTACCCTCCTGTTGTTACCATCCTCCTTCAGGACCCTTCCACTGTCCCTTCACCCCGCTGTACCCTTCTGCTTTTCCCTTCACCAGCTGTTCCCTCCCTCCCCAGAACCCTTTCCTACCCTTCTCTGTGCCGTTCTTTGCTTACGGTCTTGTTCTGCTGTGCCGCTCTGCTATCCTTTCCTCTGCTTCCATCCTGTACCTTCTTCCTGTCCCAGGGCCGCGCCAATCTATCTCAGGGCCACCCTGCCTGAATGCAGGGCAGCTCCGCCTACTGCAGGGCAGGCCTCTACACCAAATGTAGGGCCAGATGACATGGCTAGGGCTTTCTCCGCCCGTTTCTTTTGTTGGTTGTACTTAGTGTAGGGCCGTCCTGCCCCGGTGTAGGGCTTGCCCTAACCAGCCTAACGAGGTGTATGGGAGTTGGTCTATATCGTCGGCCCCCGCACTGAGATCGACCCTTAACGAGTTTGGGGGTCTTCTTGCACACCGTGTATCGGGGGGGGGGGGGGGGGGGGGGGGGGGGGGGGTTCCTGCGTGGTGTAGGGTCGCCTTCGTCAGGTGGAGTCTCGTCTCACCGCGCGTGTATTCTGCCCAGGTATCAGGGGTTTAGATTTCACACACACACACACACACACACACACACACACACACTCTTTCCCCCCCCCCCCTCTCCCTCGTCCTTAGTCTTGGGGTCTCTCTGCCTCGTTGCAATGTCGATGCATCAGGGTTTCGTTAGACGTATCCTGGAGGGGGTTCCCACATAGCCTGGACAGCCAAGCCCTTCCGCGCCCAGCCCGCTACACTATACGTCCCGTCACCAGGTTGATCTCCACAGCGGAGACCAACTGGCACACTGTATGTTTACTATCATTCTGGCGCGGTCATACTGAGCAGCCCTGAACCTCTGCCTCTCACAGAGCCTGCCACCCCTGCCTCTCACAGAGCCTGCTACCTCTGCCTCTCACAGAGCCGGCCACCCCTGCCTCTCACAGAGCCTGCTACCTCTGCCTCTCACAGAGCCGGCCACCCCTGCCTCTTTCACTCTCACTAGAGACTGGGTGACCCCCCTCTCCCTTAGGGACTCAGGGACCACTCTCCCTAAGGGACTCAGGGGCTAAGGGTCTCCTTAGACCGTATACGTTACCTGTGTTCCACACCGCAGTCAGCTTAGCACTATCACTATAGCCTCACCGTTTGTTCCAAACACACACACACACACACACACACACACACACACACACACACACACACACACACACACACACACACACACACACACGGTGCTCCTCATATTATTTCCCTCCCCCTCCCCCCGCTTCAACCACGTCCCTCGTCCCTCTTTCCCAGATTATTTTCTATCCTTCATCCCCAGGATTTTACTCGGGTTGGACTGTCCATCCTGGCCGGCCGGCGTGTCTCTGGCTCCTCAATACCCGTTTATCAGTCTAGTCTAGGAAGGTATGTGTGATACCCAGGCAGGCCAGGTCTCCTCACCTTAGACTGTCCTTCCCACACACACACCTTTCCTCTCTCTCCCTTCCTCCTCTACCTTTCCCTCTCTTCTTCCCACTTTCCCTCTCCTCCTTCCTCCTCCTGTGCTTCGCTGGGGCAGCCAGCATCTGTTGTGGTTAGGTTCGGTGGTTGCGACAGCAGGGAGAGGAGAAGGGGGGGGGGGGGGGAACGGGGCAGAGGCGAATTTCCAGAAGACCCGATGGTTTATGACGAGGTTATCGGCTGGAAGACCCGATGGCCTGTAAAGAGGTTATCTGCTGGAGGACCAGATAGTAGAATACCTGATGGTCTGTAATGTAGTGATGATGATGTTTAGGTGTTACCTGTAGTGTAGTGATGATGATGTTTAGGTGTTGCCTGTGGTGTAGTGATGATGATGTTTAGGTGTTGCCTGTGGTGTAGTGATGATGATGTTTAGGTGTTGCCTGTGGTGTAGTGATGATGTTTAGGTGTTGCCTGTGGTGTAGTGTTAGTAATGGTGAGATGATGATGGGTATATTTTTTTTTTTTTTTTATACTTTGTCGCTGTCTCCCGCGTTTGCGAGGTAGCGCAAGGAAACAGACGAAAGAAATGGCCCAACCCCCCCCCCCCCATACACATGTATATACATACGTCCACACACGCAAATATACACACCTACACAGCTTTCCATGGTTTACCCCAGACGCTTCACATGCCTTGATTCAATCCACTGACAGGGTATATATATATATATATATATATATATATATGAAAGAAAACGGTCGAGGCAGAGTTGTACATTGCGACAGAAGATGGGAATAGGGGGGTTATAGTGAAGTGGGGAACCTTAGTCCGTACTACATTGCGTTAAAGGAAGGTGCGAGGGAGGTAGTGAAGTGGGGAACCCTCGAACAGTATATTATACCGGGGGTATGTTGTGGGGTGTATGATAGCAAGGGAACATAGCCGGGAAGTTGACGTCCGGACATGGTCTCATGGGGAGTATATATAGCACGGGGAGAAGCTGTGGTGGTATACACGAGAGCAGAGAGGATGGTGGGTGGGAGGTTGTGGGTATGCCTCATATATGGGACCCCGGAGAGTGCAGGGAGACAAGGTAAGAGAGGGTTGCCATCTTGACGTATGGCAGGTCGAGGGGGGGGTGTGGGTGGAAGGGTGGAGGGTCTGGCAGGACGGTAAAGGTAGGGGGGAGAATGCTAGAATAGGGGAGTGGGAGAGGATTGTGGGAGTTATGGTTTGGGAGGTGTGGGGGTGGGGAAGGAGGGAGGGGGAATAAGAGGGAGTGAGGGAGGGAAGGTAGGAGGAGGATGGTGCTCAGAACAGCACTGCTCTACGGTGTAGGGAACCCTCACTAACACGATAGTTTAGACACGTATCGGCGTCGGATTGTATGTGTACTGTGCTCATGCATCCATACATACTTAACACATTTAAATACATACATACACACACATGTATAAGCATACATACTTACATATACACGTATACATATATCTACACACGTAGATGAAATGCCTGTTGCTAAGTTTGGAGATCAAGCGTGAATGCTTGGGAGGCTACAAGAGCAACGCAGGGATACTGACAGGTACATCACATCGCTCACCCTCTCACACACGGACTGGGCTCTAACCCCGTCACTCAGTCTCCATCCAAGTTGTTTTTGAAGGCCTGGTCCCACTTAGGCTGTGTGAGGCTAGCACGACGTCTCCATTGTTTATACTCTGTGTGCGCCCGGCTGGGCCAGCCCGCCCTTGGAGAAAACTACCCAGTTGTTTCCCCTGATTTTCATAATATATATTTTCTTTCCAAAGTTTCCGAATGAACCTTTGCTCCTCATTCGACTTGATTAGCTTATGATATCATCCAGTCTATCATCATTCCAGCCGGGAATTGTCTGTGTGAGTGACTCGGCCCTCTAGTATCATCCGTGTTTATATTAGTATCATCCGTGTTTATATTAGTATCATCCGTGTTTATATTAGTATCAACCGTGTTTATATTAGTATCATCCGTGTTTATATTAGTATCATCCGTGTTTATATTAGTATCATCCGTGTTTATATTAGTATCAACCGTGTTTATATTAGTATCATCCGTGTTTATATTTGTATCATCCGTGTTTATATTAGTATCATCCGTGTTTATATTAGTATCAACCGTGTTTATATTAGTATCATCCGTGTTTATATTAGTATCATCCGTGTTTATATTAGTATCATCCGTGTTTATATTAGTATCATCCGTGTTTATATTAGTATCATCCGTGTTTATATTAGTATCAACCGTGTTTATATTAGTATCATCCGTGTTTATATTAGTATCATCCGTGTTTATATTTGTATCATCCGTGTTTATATTAGCATCATCCGTGTTTATATCTGTATCATCCGTGTTTTATTAGTATCATCCGTGTTTATATCAGTATCATCTGTGTTTGTATTAGTATCATCCGTGTTTATATTAGTATCATCCGTGTTTATATTTGTATCATCCGTGTTTATATCAGTATCATCCGTGTTTATATTAGTATCATCCGTGTTTATATTAGTATCATCCGTGTTTATACTAGTATCATCCGTGTTTATATTAGTATCATCCGTGTTTATTTTAGTATCATCCGTGTTTATATTTGTATCATCCGTGTTTATATCAGTATCATCCGTGTTTATATCAGTATCATCCGTGTTTATATTAGTATCATCCGTGTTTATATTAGTATCATCCGTGTTTATATTAGTATCATCCGTGTTTATATTAGTATCATCCGTGTTTATATTAGTATCATCCGTGTTTATGTCAGTATCATCCGTGTTTATATTAGTATCATCCGTGTTTATATTAGTATCATCCGTGTTTATATTAGTATCATCCGTGTTTATGTCAGTATCATCCGTGTTTATATTAGTATCATCCGTGTTTATATTAGTATCATCCGTGTTTATATTAGTATCATCCGTGTTTATATTAGTATCATCCGTGTTTATGTCAGTATCATCCGTGTTTATATTAGTATCATCCGTGTTTATATTAGTATCATCCGTGTTTATATTTGTACGTATATACCGTGTCTTAAAGTTCTAATGGGTAAGGTTCCAGAGCTTTTAACCCAGTTCCAGTAAATCAAGCGTTTGATAAAGGACCAAATGGAACTTTCCTAGGTTGATGATGTATGATGTATGATGTAGGATGTATGATGTATGATGTAGGATTAGAAGACACAGCAGTATTCCTGGTCAGAGAGAAGAGGTGCTTTATCCCTTTTATAGCACAACTGGGAGAGTGAGTGGTCGTTCTGGGGAGGTTGAGTGGTCGTGCTGGGGAGGTTGAGTGGTCGTGCTGGGGAGGTTGAGTGGTCGTGCTGGGGAGGTTGAGTGGTCGTGCTGGGGAGGTTGAGTGGTCGTTCTGGGGAGGTTGAGTGGTCGTGCTGGGGAGGTTGAGTGGTCGTTCTGGGGAGGTTGAGTGGTCGTACTGGGGAGGTTGAGTGGTCGTGCTGGGGAGGTTGAGTGGTCGTGCTGGGGAGGTTGAGTGGTCGTGCTGGGAGGTTGAGTGGTTGTCCTGGGGGGTTGAGTGGTCGTGCTGGGGAGGTTGAGTGGTCGTGCTGGGGAGGTTGAGTGGTCGTGCTGGGGAGGTTGAGTGGTCGTGCTGGGGAGGTTGAGTGGTCGTGCCGGGGAGGTTGAGTGGTCGTGCTGGGGAGGTTGAGTGGTCGTGCTGGGGAGAGTGAGTGGTCGTCCTGGGGAGGTTGAGTGGTCGTGCTGGGGAGGTTGAGTGGTCGTGCTGGGGAGGTTGAGTGGTCGTGCTGGGGAGGTTGAGTGGTCGTGCTGGGGAGGTTGAGTGGTCGTGTTGGGGAGGTTGATTGGTCGTTCTGGGGAGGTTGAGTGGTCGTGCTGGGGAGGTTGAGTGGTCGTGCTGGGGAGGTTGAGTGGTCGTGCTGGGGAGAGTGAGTGGTCGTTCTGGGGAGGTTGAATGGTCGTTCTGGGGAGGTTGAGTGGTCGTGCTGGGGAGGTTGAGTGGTCGTGCTGGGGAGGTTGAGTGGTCGTGCTGGGGAGGTTGAGTGGTCGTGCTGGGGAGGTTGAGTGGTCGTGCTGGGGAGAGTGAGTGGTCGTTCTGGGGAGGTTGAGTGGTCGTGCTGGGGAGGTTGAGTGGTCGTGCTGGGGAGGTTGAGTGGTCGTGCTGGGGAGGTTGAGTGGTCGTGCTGGGGAGAGTGAGTGGTCGTGCTGGGGAGGTTGAGTGGTCGTGCTGGGGAGGTTGAGTGGTCGTGCTGGGGAGGTTGAGTGGTCGTGCTGGGGAGAGTGAGTGGTCGTGCTGGGGAGGTTGAATGGTCGTGCTGGGGAGGTTGAGTGGTCGTGCTGGGGAGGTTGAGTGGTCGTTCTGGGGAGGTTGAGTGGTCGTGCTGGGGAGGTTGAGTGGTCGTTCTAGGGAGGTTGAGTGGTCGTGCTGGGGAGAGTGAGTGGTCGTTCTGGGGAGGTTGAGTGGTCGTTCTGGGGAGGTTGAGTGGTCGTGCTGGGGAGAGTGAGTGGTCGTTCTGGGGAGGTTGAATGGTCGTGCTGGGGAGGTTGAGTGGTCGTGCTGGGGAGGTTGAGTGGTCGTGCTGGGGAGAGTGAGTGGTCGTTCTGGGGAGGTTGAATGGTCGTGCTGGGGAGGTTGAGTGGTCGTGCTGGGGAGGTTGAGTGGTCGTGCTGGGGAGGTTGAGTGGTCGTGCTGGGGAGGTTGAGTGGTCGTGCTGGGGAGAGTGAGTGGTCGTTCTGGGGAGGTTGAATGGTCGTGCTGGGAGGTTGAGTGGTCGTGCTGGGGAGGTTGAGTGGTCGTCCTGGGGAGGTTGAGTCGTCGTGCTGGGGAGGTTGAGTGGTCGTTCTGGGGAGGTTGAGTGGTCGTGCTGGGGAGAGTGAGTGGTCGTTCTGGGGAGGTTGAATGGTCGTGCTGGGGAGGTTGAGTGGTCGTGCTGGGGAGGTTGAGTGGTCGTGCTGGGGAGGTTGAGTGGTCGTGCTGGGGAGGTTGAGTGGTCGTGCTGGGGAGAGTGAGTGGTCGTGCTGGGGAGGTTGAATGGTCGTGCTGGGGAGGTTGAGTGGTCGTGCTGGGGAGGTTGAGTGGTCGTTCTGGGGAGGTTGAGTGGTCGTGCTGGGGAGGTTGAGTGGTCGTGCTGGGGAGGTTGAGTGGTCGTGCTGGGGAGAGTGAGTGGTCGTGCTGGGGAAGTTGAGTGGTCGTGCTGGGGAGGTTGAGTGGTCGTTCTGGGGAGGTTGAGTGGTCGTGCTGGGGAGGTTGAGTGGTCGTGCTGGGGAGGTTGAGTGGTCGTCCTGGGGAGGTTGAGTCGTCGTGCTGGGGAGGTTGAGTCGTCGTGCTGGGGAGGTTGAGTGGTCGTGCTGGGGAGGTTGAGTGGTCGTTCTGGGGAGGTTGAGTGGTCGTGCTGGGAGGTTGAGTCGTCGTGCTGGGGAGGTTGATTGGTCGTGCTGGGGAGGTTGAGTGGTCGTCCTGGGGAGGTTGAGTGGTCGTACTGGGGAGGTTGAGTGGTCGTGCTAGGGAGGTTGAGTGGTCGTGCTGGGGAGGTTGAGTGGTCGTGCTGGGGAGGTTGAGTGGTCGTGCTGGGGAGGTTGAGTGGTTGTCCTGGGGAGGTTGAGTGGTCGTGCTGGGGAGGTTGAGTGGTCGTGCTGGGGAGGTTGAGTGGTCGTGCTAGGGAGGTTGAGTGGTCGTGCTGGGGAGGTTGAGTGGTCGTGCTAGGGAGGTTGAGTGGTCGTGCTGGGGAGGTTGAGTGGTCGTGCTGGGGATTAGGTGCGTAATGTGCACTGATTGGCGCCGCCGAGCCCCTCTCATCGCTCGTACACACACGACCCCGTTAAGTCTTGCGATTCATGCTCATGTGTATAGACGGACCTCCGTTAAGTATTGCGATTCATGCTAATGTGTATAGACGGACCTCCCTCTCTAAGTATTAGATCGTGTGCTTATGTTTGAAGACGGCCGTATTAGGTGTTAGATAGTTTTGCTAATGTTAACAGCTGCATAGATTAACATATGTTATACTGCGTGTACTAAATGTTTACAGACGCGCCTGGTGTTAATGTTTACACACACATACACACGGGGCTCCGGGTCGGCTGTGTTTTCGTGTTACATTGTGTGCTAATATTTAAATACGGCCCTGGTACAATTGCTGATGTTTACACACGGCTTCGGGGAGTGTTAGATCACGTGGTAATGTTTACACACAGCTTCGGGGAGTGTTAGATCACGTGGTAATGTTTACACACAGCTTCGGGGAGTGTTAAATCATGTGTTAATGTTTACATACGGCTTCAGTAAGTGTTAGATCACGTGGTAATGTTTACACACAGCTTCATTGAGTGTTAAATCACGTGGTAATGTTAACACACGGCTTCAGTAAGTGTTAGATCACGTGGTAATGTTAACACACGGCTTCAGTGAGTGTTAGATCACGTGGTAATGTTTACACACGGCTTCAGTGAGTGTTAAATCACGTGGTAATGTTTACACACGGCTTCAGTGAGTGGTAAATCATGTGTTAATGTTTACATACGGCTTCAGTAGGTGTTAGGTCACGTGGTAATGTTTACACACGGCTTCAGTGAGTGGTAAATCATGTGTTAATGTTTACATACGGCTTCAGTAGGTGTTAGGTCACGTGGTAATGTTTACAGACGGGTGTGGTGTAAGTGTCGCCCCACGTGTTGATGTTTACATACATGATCTACAAAGACACTGTTGCTTTGCTCATGTTGCTAACATGTGTTTCTCTGTCTCTGCAGGTGTGTTGGAGCCCCACGTCTGGCTTGAGTTCCCCTTTCTCCCACGTTCCCCCAGCAAGGTACATACGATCCTGTTGTTGAACTGGCAACCCCACGGGGGACCATGTTCACTACGCTACTCATGTTCACTACGCTAGTTCGGTTATAACCCCACACAGGCACCAGAAATGGTCCATGTTTGTAGTATCTGTCTATCTATCTATCTACTAATTTAGCTATTCACCCCGTCTATGTCTATATGTATCTATCTATCTGTCTGCCCATACATCTATCTATCCGTCTATATCTATCTATCTATCTGTGTATCCATCCGTCTATCTATCTATCTGTCTATTTTTCTGTATATGTATATATCTATCTATCTTCCTATCTATCTATTTATCTAATTATCTATCTGTCTCTCTATCTATCTATCTACCTATCTATCCATCTATCTATCTATCTCTCTATCTATCTCTCTATCTCTCTCTCTCTCTCTCTCTCTCTCTCTCTCTCTCTCTCTCTATATATATATATATATATATATATATATATATATATATATATATATATACATATATATAAATAATTTCCTTTGGTGTATGTTAGACATCTTTATATTTCATGGCGAATGTGAGAGAGTCATTTGTCTTGCTTGAACACCTGACGGGCTCCGAGTTGAGTGTAAAATGACCTCATGAACGACCCATTAAGTCATTCATACCATGGAGTCTGCAGGGAATGGGGTGTGGGGACACACACCACTTCTGTAAATCTAGAAAAAAGGAAAATGTAAGGAGAAAAAAAAAGATGGATTATGATTACCGTCCGGGTAAATAGGAGCAGAGTTTCTGATCGTGTATACGTGGGGTTCTGCAGTTGTTTTTATGTATATAGTTTCCTTGTGAGAGGATGATGTGGGCCAGGGCCTTGCTGGGTCAGGGGTCACACACACACACACACACGCACACACACACACACACACACGCACACACACATATATATACATATATATATATATATATATATATATATATATATATATATATATATATATATATATATATATATATACAAATTCACTCTATTCCTTGCCCTTTCACCCTCCTGCATGTTCAGGCCCCGATCACACAAAATCTTTTTCACTCCATCTTTCCACCTCCAATTTGGTCTCCCACTTCTCGTTCCCTCCACCTCTGACACATATATCCTCTTGGTCAATCTTTCCTCACTCATTCTCTCCATGTGCCCAAACCATTTCAAAACACCCTCTTCTGCTCTCTCAACCACGCTCTTTTTATTTCCACACATCTCTCTTACCCTTACATTACTTACTCGATCAAACCACCTCACACCACACATTGTCCTCAAACATCTCATTTCCAGCACATCCACCCTCCTGCGCACAACTCTATCCATAGCCCACGCCTCGCAACCATACAACATTGTTGGAACCACTATTCCTTCAAACATACCCATTTTTGCTTTCCGAGATAATGTTCTCGACTTCCACACATTCTTCAAGGCTCCCAGGATTTTCGCCCCCTCCCCCACCCTATGATTCACTTCCGCTTCCATGGTTCCATCCGCTGCCAGATCCACTCCCAGATATCTAAAACACTTTACTTCCTCCAGTTTTTCTCCATTCAAACTTACTTCCCAGTTGACTTGACCCTCAACCCTACTGTACCTAATAACCTTGCTCTTGTTCACATTTACTCTTAACTTTCTTCTTTCACACACTTTACCAAACTCAGTCACCAGCTTCTGCAGTTTCTCACATGAATCAGCCACCAGCGCTGTATCATCAGCGAACAACAACTGACTCATTTCCCAAGCTCTCTCATCCACATCAGACTTCATACTTGCCCCTCTTTCCAAAACTCTTGCATTCACCTCCCTAACAACCCCATCCATAAACAAATTAAACAACCATGGAGACATCACACACCCCTGCCGCAAACCTACATTCACTGAGAACCGTTTGGTGGTGGTGATGGTGATAGTAATAGTGGTTGGCGGTAGTGATGGTGGTAGTAATAGTGGTTGGTGGTAGTGATGGTGGTAGTAATAGTGGTAATGATGGTGGTAGTGATGGTGGTAGTGGTTGGTAGTGGTGGTGGTGGTGGTGGAGGACGTACCCCATATCTTGATAGCAGGAGCTGCCCCAGACCTTACCTCCTGTACACGCCGCCCTGTCAATTAGGGATTAACACACTGGCCCTTACCGCCACCACTCTCTCTCTCTCTCTCTCTCTCTCTCTCTCTCTCTCTCTCTCTCTCTCTCTCTCTCTCTCTCTCGGACAGCTGTCTTCGTGTGTCTCTCTCTTCCTTGCGGGTGTGTTCGTGGGACTTTGTGCTTGCGTGTTTTTGGTCCGTTCGAGACAAAGTAGTAGTACACCTCTGGCACACTCCTTTATCTCACAGCTTTCCCCCCTTGAAACGTCTCAGTATGTCCCTTGAGCTGGGAGATACACGATGCTAAAGCTGGGAAGAGACGGTCGGTACGAAGCTGAGCAGCGAAGCCAGCATAACAGATAGTGAGCGTCTAAAGCTTGAAGCTGTCGTGAACAAGGTGTTCGTCTGGGCTCACAGGTGGCGAACGAATTTTAAGATAGCGATGAGTGCCAGGTTTTACGCATCAGTGTGGCGAGAAGGAGCTGGCCCGATGTGTACAGCAGGTAAGTGAGGTGTTGAAACCCGAGTTTCGAAACTCTCTGGTCACCTTGATCCCAAGCGAGCACGGCATAGAAGCAGTCGAAGTAATAACATGGAAGCGATCAAACTTCAAGGATTCATAGATAGAGTATTCGAATTCAAGTGTGAGACACTTTTAATCCTCACTATTCACAGTTCACTGGTGAAACTCCGGCTTGAATGATATGTAAATGAAGAGAAAAGACAGACAGAATGGACAGTAGAAAGGTGAAGTACCAAAATGACTCCCGGAGAGAGAGAAACGAAATAGTCTAAGACCCGGGTATACGACTCAAACATGTTGAGCTTCGAAGAAAGAAGGTTCAGAGTGGGTTTGATAACCAGAATTCGAAACTAAGAAAGGCTTTGATTATCTCGTTCTAATAAACTGTTTTAAGACGGCATTTGCCACATCTCACTTAAAGTAATGAATACAAACTCGTGGAGACATTATTTTTTTTCAATTCCAGTGAAGCGAATTACCTTTTATTTTCCAACAGGGTTGTTGACATAAAGAATGTTTTATCAAAAAAGGAGGACGTGACAGCAGCAGCATCATATATATGTACGTTTAAGAATAGAACTGACAGCTACTCGCTTCAAGTCCACAGCTGGCAATTACGCCTCCTTAGTCACACATATATATAACTCGCAGGTACTTCATCTCATGTCATCTGTTTGCTTCCCTTCCTCATACCACACTTCATCCGTGGTGTGTGTGTCCGTGGTCTCTGCCACGACCACACGTAGCCTCGGGAATACCCAAGGGGTCTGTAACTGTCTGCGTGCCTCTGTATTTCTTCCATTGGTTTGGTCTACTGATCCAACCCCTTCTGTTCTACTCTTCACGTCTTTACTCACTCCTTTCCTCGTCTCTAGGCCTCAGCAAATCGATCGCTATCGACCTCGCTTCGTTGATATGGAAGATCCTTGAAGATTAAGACGCATCTACCATCACTTGTCTCACAACGTATGTGAGACTCCGTCTACCATCACTTCTCTCACAACGTGTGTGAGACTCCGTCTACCATCACTTCTCTCACAACGTGTGTGAGACTCCGTCTACCATCGTCTCACAACGTGTGTGAGACTCCGTCTACCATCACTTGTCTCACAACGTGTGTGAGACTCCGTCTACCATCACTTCTCTCACAACGTGTGTGAGACTCCGTCTACCATCACTTGTCTCACAACGTGTGTGAGACTCCGTCTACCATCACTTCTCTCACAACGTGTGTGAGACTCCGTCTGCCACCATCACTTCTCTCACAACGTGTGGGAGACTCCGTCTGCCATCATCTCTCCTCCTTTCCGTTTATCCTATAAGTTGAGTCCATTTTACTCATTCCCCTCGCCTGCCTTTTGGACCTTCTGTAGCTGTTCTCTCTCCCCACTCCCCGTCGTCCCTTCAAGCGTGGTGACCATGGCCGATAATGCAGACAGTGCGTCCCGGGAAATGCTCCACTTAGTCATAACATCTCCTTATCCACGTATTCTCGAGGCGATCTCAACCATCCCCGGCGTGTAATTTGACCCGTTCGCAGCGCTCGTAATGCGGTGGTGTGGTGA
>NC_092257.1:20990412-21035412 GCF_036320965.1 Panulirus ornatus | reverse complement strand
AGGGTTGGGGGGTGTCTCACGCATGG
The DNA here is from genome assembly GCF_036320965.1 of Panulirus ornatus. Taxonomy (NCBI): domain Eukaryota; kingdom Metazoa; phylum Arthropoda; class Malacostraca; order Decapoda; family Palinuridae; genus Panulirus; species Panulirus ornatus. The sequence goes on along the minus strand of NC_092257.1, from coordinate 21,035,386 downwards.
GATGGAGGGTTAGGGGTGTCTCATGCATGGGGTGGAGGGTTGGGGGTGTCTCACGCATGGGATGGAGGGTTGGGGTTGTCTCACGCATGGGATGGAGGGTTGGGGGTGTCTCACGCATGGGATGGAGGGTTCGGGGGTGTCTCACGCATGGGATGGAGGGTTCGGGGGTGTCTCACGCATGGGATGGAGGGTTCGGGGGTGTCTCACGCATGGGATGGAGGGTTGGGGGTGTCTCACGCATGGGATGGAGGGTTGGGGGTGTCTCACGCATCGAGCCTGGGTGAGGGCGTCTCTCACGCATCTAGGACCACGCTTCTTTTTTTTTTTTGTTTGTTTGGTTCTCGTCCATCTGGGTCTCACGCAGTGGTTCCGGCGGGCGGGTGCAGAGCGGCGGGAGGAGGTGGAGAGGTTCCGGGCGTTCGCACAAAACACGCTCAAAGTGAGGCCCTTAGCCGGTCGTCAGCGTGTTTTGCGTGGGTCAGTCTCCCCGTCCACGTGAGGGGGGGGGGCTACACCCTTGACCGACCTCCTCGTCTGCCTCCTCCCTCCTTCCTCTCACCTCCTCCTGCACTACGGGAGGAGGGAAGGGAGGCTTGTACCCTCTCGTCCACTACACCATCTGTTACCCCGGGGTCGCTCGCCCACAACATGAACACCAGGTTATGAACAATATCTCGGGTTAAATTTTTTTTCTACAGGCCTTCGAATCGTTCGGTTGTCTCTTAGGATGTTACATTATGGGCGTGTGGGAATGGTGATCCTTGGCCATCGGGTCTGGTCCTTAAGCAGTGAGGGACGGAGGCCCTCCTGCTCCCGCTGCTGCGTCCAGCTGGGGGGCCAGGCAGGCGTCCGGTAGTGAAGCCCTGCCGGTCACCCCCTGACGTCATAATGAAATGAGTCTTGGCGAGTGAAGGAAAATATGAGTAGTTCACGGCCTTCTGTTCTGCCTGTTGTTCTTCATGATGGAGTGAGTCAGAAGGTGATGAAGGACGACAGAACTGTAGGGATGATGGATGATATAAAAGGCTTCGTGTATGTCTTCGTGTCTGCGTGGAGGAAGCGCGTGTCTGTGAGTGAGGGGTTCAAGGGCGCTATAGCAGAGGATGTATAGGTCGAGTTGGATTTACGTACACCCATTGTGTACACTCTGTGCTTGCCTCCCCCGCCCGCCGATCCCCCCACCTACCACACCCCTCTGCTCTGTGTCCTTTCATCCAGTCTGTTGCACAAAAGTTGTTGCCATTGTAGGCTTAGAATATATATATATATATATATATATATATATATATATATATATATATATATATATATATATATATATATATATACATATATATATCCTTGTTAGTCTACAAGAGTTCTCTAAAGAATCGTTTGACTTCATTTTTCTTTGGTGATTTCAGCACGCTCCTGCAGTGTCGCGAGTTGTGTCATTTAGGTCTACGTTAATACTTACGTGAATAAGGAATTCGAAGTGCCCTTAAGAACCTGCTGGGAAGGGGAGGAAGAGAGGGAGAATGGGGATACTCAGGGAAAATACACTCGATGGCTCGGGGTGTGATGAGTTGACGCAAAGAGAAGGTTTGATGGTGTGTTGATCCTCTTGTGGGAAATCTAGAGACTGGACGGCGGGCTTTGGGAGGGGAGGGGCAGGGTGATGAGAGAGAGAGAGAGAGAGAGAGAGAGAGAGAGAGAGAGAGTAGGTGGGTGGAGGAGGGAGGGTGTGTGTATGTGTGCGCGTGTGTGTGTGTGCAGCAAGCTTGCGGACGAAGCAGGTAACAGGAGAGGCCGGTGGTACACACGCTCGTGCTGGTCTCAGGAGGTTTTTGCCCCACGCAGCAGCAGCAGCAGCAGCCAGCAATTAGTATCTTGAGTTAGGTAAAAACTGTGGCCAGACGGAGGAGGAGGCCGGGTCAACTCCACACGAGGCCTGGCCTATCAGCAGCCACCCGCTCGTGGCTCCTCCCTTTCCAAACCCTTCCCTCAGCGCTCCCACTCCGTGCCTCCGGTGGGTAAAGAGGCCTTCCCTATCTGGCGTCCTCCTGCCACCGAAGGGCCCCGCCCTTGAGTCCCACAGGCGTTTTTTTTCTTTCATTTGTTAGATTAGCTTAGCTTCATATAGACGAGGTCAGGTCATATTAGGTCAGGTCAGGTCAGGTCATGTTGTGTCAAGCAAGGTTAAGTTAGGTCAGTTCAGGTTAGGTTAAGTTAGATTTGTTTAAGTAAAGTTAGATTGCGTTAGGTTAGTTTAAGTAAAGTTAGGTCAGGTTAGGTTACGTTAGAATGATTTAAGTAATGTCTGATTAGGTTAGGTTAGGATAGTTTAAGTAAAGTTAGATTAGGTTAGGTTAAGTTACTTTAAGTAAAGTTAGATTAGGTAAGGTTAGGTAAAGTTAGGTCAGGTCAGGTCAGGTCACTTGACGTCACTGTATGTAATCAGACATCAGTGATCATATTCCCAACTTCCCGAGTGTGTGTTATTTGCGTGTGCGACCTACGGATCTTGTCTCATTCTTTCTTTACGTAGATCTTAATACGTCTTGTACCTGGAGGAGGAGGAGGACAGTCAGTCGACCGTGGTTTGTCAAAGGGCGTGAGTCCCTAAGGGTCCGTGGTGCTGCAGGATACCGCTGATCCTGTAGGCACTGTGTACCTGTTGGGTAATGTAATGCCGGACTCCCCAGGACCTGGGCGTAGCTAGGCTGTTCTGAAGAGTACAGTTACGTGTGATCTTAACGACCATTGGTCCTACAGGTGTAGTTAACACCCCCACCCTCTCCTTGAGCAAGCGTGTATGGCGCCGGCGCCCCTTTCAGCACGACCGCATAGCCATTAGATATGACGTCCCTGGTCCTCGACTTGACTTTTAAGGATCGCTGTCCTCCTATTTAAAGGAATCGTCTCGTTGTGTTTAAGGATCGTCCACCCACCCATCCACCCCTCCTCACGCTCAAGGGGTTTAGGTAATTCGACCGCCAGTGGCTTGGGGTGGTCTGGACACCAGTTGTGTCAAGCACCATTCAAGACGCGATGCCGCTACTGGTGGAAGAAGCTGAGGCTGAGGGTCTGTTTGCGCTGGGCCTCACACTCAAGTACCAGAGCGAAGACCCGTGTAGGTCTTTGGTGCCAGACCTATACCCACTCGGTTAGCTCCTAGTTTACGGACAGCTAATGACTAGAATCATCTATCGTGAAGGAGAAACAGGAGGGTGAACTGAGTAGATAGATGGAGCCAGAGGAACGACAGAGGATCAAGGAGAGACGTGGTTAGCTGGTCTAAACAAGAAACGTCCGGAGGATAAGGAAAGAGCTAGGGAGAGAGAACTTACGAAGATATGAGATAAACCACGAGACGAAGGATGGAGAGCCATTTAGGGGCTTGGAGAAACCGGAGGGAACGTCATGGAACGCCACAGATAAGAGGGGGGAAAAAGGGGAAGAACCTGGGAGACTCAGGCAGATAAGAGGACACCAAAGGAACTTATGGACAGAAGCCCAGACGAGATCATGAACCAGAGAGGACCACATTAGAGGTTGGGGGGGTCTTTCTACCTAGCCACAGGGAGGGCCAGTTACTAGTGAACCACAGGCGGCGACCTGGGAGGACGAGGTACTAGTAAAACCGGGTGGCAGTGGGAAACAATGGGTGCTGGGGAGGTATGACCCACCCGAAGAAGGGCAGAGAAAGACCTGGATGTTGGAGAGAGGGGTGGTATGGTGTGGGGGAGAAGGTCCGCCACCACGATTCCATCCCAGTGGGAGGCAGTCTGGTCAGGGGTCACTGAGGAACCAATTAAGAAGGTAATTAGTCGGTTGTAATGCGGAGCAGGAGAGTAAATAGTGTGTGGTACACCCACTTGTCTCCTTTCTCAGCTCTCGTTTTCTATCCTCTTTTTTCTCACTTCACATTTATTTTATATATATATATATATATATATATATATATATATATATATATATATATATATATATATATATATATATATATATATATATATATATATATATATATATATATATCCTAGCCTGAGCCAGGTCCCTATTTCATCGACCAACCCCAAGCGGTGGATGAACAGTTGAGTTGACTGTGGGCCGATTACCGCATCCAGGATTCGAACCTATGCGATCGACCCTGATGGCGGTCGGCCCGTGAATGTGTCTCGGCCAGGAACGCTAATCGCTACACCATGGGAGTCTATATAAGTCCGGCAGTCCATCTATTGCATAAAAACTCAGTCATGAACTTGACTGAAAAACCACACAGCGAAAGGTTTCAGTGAACTGTTGTGATGGCAGTGAACAATATGTTTCAGCAAATGTTGTGGTTATATAGTTAATTACAGAACTACATAATCACACCCTTACCCATTTGCCTTCACCCTCCTCATCCAGGTGGCGTCGTGAACTATCGTCCACCACGGGCCCTCCTTACCTTCCTTGTACCATACGATGGTTCCGAGGGTCCTCGTCTCCCCATTTGGATCTGGGACCTTGCCTTATATTACCTTATCTCACGTATACCTTACAATGCTTTGGGAGGTGTTCTACCCCCCACACAGCTGGGTCTGGCACCTTATCTTACGCATATCTTACGGTGGTTTGGGAGGTCTTTTACCCCCCCGCAGCTGGGTCTGGGACCTTATCTTACCTTACGTATACCTTATTATAGTTTGGGAGGTCTTCTACCCACCCCGCAGCTGGGTCTGGGACCTTATCTTGCGTATATCTTTTGATAGTTTGGGAGGTCTTCTACCCCTCCCTCCTCACAGCTGGGTCTGAGACCAAGCTATCGTGTTGCCCTTCTCAATCAGTCCCTTGAAGACCGTGGCCTGCAAGGTCTTCGCAACCACAACATCGTGGTTCGTTCTGTAAGGGGAGGAGGGGGGTGGTGACACATGTCCAGGACCTTGACACAGGTCAAGGCCATAACAACACGAACAGATGTAGGTCATGGGTGTAAACACGGGCGTGGGTCTCCAGGTGTTTGTGTGTGTGGGGGGTCACTCCACCTTTCGGTGGTATCTTACCTGGTGGCCGTCATGATGCAGAGTATGGAAGGCTGTGCTCGGTGTTTTGAATCGTTTCCGAATAGCTCTGTGACCCCCTGGCAGTGCCAGCGCGAGCGGTGGTGGAAGACACCTCGAATGAACAGAGCCTCCTGCGAGCAGTGAAAGATCCTAGACTTACCAATTAGTGCCCTTGTGAACGGTGAAGGCTCCCATACTCAGCAGTGCCGTTGTGAGCTGTGAAAAAAAGAGATCTAGACGTAACACAGTGCCATTTGCGAGCGGTGAAGGAAACTAGAATGAACGATGCGAGCAGTGAAAGAAATCTAGAATGAACAGCCGTGCCCTAGCGAGCAGTGAAAGAACTTTATACACTACCCCCCCTCCCTGAACTTTTGCAGCAGTGTCGCTCGCCTGTGTGAACGGACGTTAAACCTCGAGCTGTGTTCCTGGATTCGTGTTATGGGGGGTAAATCTTTGGAGTTCGTCGTCAAGATGGCTCTGCCTTCTTCTTTTCTTGTTTTATCGTGGTGTGCAGAATCCAGCCTGGCATCTATTTCTTGGTGTGTGTGTGTGTGTGTGTGTGTGTGTGTGAGGAAGGCAACTGTAATTCCCCGATGCCCGCTGAAGGAAAAGGTTAGGTCAGCTGGTGTTATTACTCCCAGGTCTTTTACGTTAGTCTGTTATGGTGTTCTGTTTCGTTCTTGTTGTTCTCCTGTTCTCTCTGTTCTTCTGTGTTATATTACGATTAACCCCCCGCCCACCCACCTCTGCCAAGGTGTTCTTTAGTTCGCTCTGGTGTTCTTTGTGTTATATCATGAACACACACACACTGGTGTTCTTTGTGTTATATCATGAACACACACACACACACACACACACACACACACACACGACAACGGAGGAACTCAAACGTGTTTCTGAAAAGAGGAGAATAAAGATATAAATCCATTTATCATAAGTGACTCGCCCAGAAATTCGATTTATTATCTATTTGTGGTTTTCCAATGACTCCTGCCGGTGAGAGGTTTCCCTCCCCCCTACTCATTCTGGTGCCGTCTGGGAAAAAGGATGATGTGGAGTGGAGTGAGGAGTGGGGTGGAAGGGAAGGGGTTCCTCCACGCGTTTGCGACTGGTAAGAAACAGACTGGGCCCAAGTACAGTTCCTTGGGGGTGTGTGGGTGAGGGTGGGTGGTGTTCACTGACGCTGTGTTTATATTCGTTCAGAATCATGTATATTTACGTCCAACTTCCCCCTCTTTCTAGTATGACACCATGGTTACATTTTCTCAAATACACCATGATTACATTTTCTTAAATACACCATGATTACATTTTCTTAAATACACCATGATTACATTTTCTTAAATACACCATGATTACATTTTCTTAAATACACCATGATTACATTTTCTTAAATACACCATGATTACATTTTCTTAAATACACCATGATTACATTTTCTTAAATACACCATGATTACATTTTCTTAAATACACCATGATTACATTTTCTTAAATACACCATGATTACATTTTCTCAAATACACCATGATTACATTTTCTTAAATACACCATGATTACATTTTCTTAAATACACCATGATTACATTTTCTTAAATACACCATGATTACATTTTCTTAAATACACCATGATTACATTTTCTTAAATACACCATGATTACATTTTCTTAAATACACCATGATTACATTTTCTTAAATACACCATGATTACATTTTCTTAAATACACCATGATTACATTTTCTCAAATACACCATGATTACATTTTCTTAAATACACCATGATTACATTTTCTTAAATACACCATGATTACATTTTCTTCAATACACCATGATTACATTTTCTTAAATGCACCACAATTACATTTTCTTAAATACACCATGATTACATTTTCTTAAATGCACCATGATTACATTTTCTTAAATACACCATGATTACATTTTCTTAAATACACCATGATTACATTTTCTTAAATACACCATGATTACATTTTCTTAAATACACCATGATTACATTTTCTTAAATGCACCATGATTACATTTTCTCAAATACACCATGATTACATTTTCTTAAATGCACCATGATTACATTTTCTTAAATACACCATGATTACATTTTCTTAAATACACCATGATTACATTTTCTTAAATGCACCATGATTACATTTTCTTCAATACACCATGATTACATTTTCTTAAATACACCATGATTACATTTTCTTAAATGCACCACAATTACATTTTCTTAAATACACCATGATTACATTTTCTTAAATGCACCATGATTACATTTTCTTAAATACACCATGATTACATTTTCTTAAATACACCATGATTACATTTTCTTAAATACACCATGATTACATTTTCTTAAATACACCATGATTACATTTTCTTAAATGCACCATGATTACATTTTCTTAAATACACCATGATTACATTTTCTCAAATACACCATGATTACATTTTCTTAAATACACCATGATTACATTTTCTCAAATACACCATGATTACATTTTCTTAAATACACCACGATTACATTTTCTCCAGTGCTTGTGCAGGTCCCTGTGTACACCACGTTAGCCCTTTGTCTGGTTTTTCTTTCGCTTTGGTAATTTCATGATTTTAGGAATCCGTCGGCTGAGAGAGAGAGAGAGAGAGAGAGAGAGAGAGAGAGAGAGAGAGAGAGAGAGAGAGAGAGAGAGAGAGAGAGGAAAAAAATAGGTGTTGCTGAAATTCATCTCATGTTAACGTTGAGTTTAGTGACCCGTGGCCGTCCAAGAAGTTGCCAGGGAGGTCCCCCCCGGTGGCCACAGACACGTCACGGAGTGCCCCAGCCAGCCACTCACCACACACACGGAAGTCCCACGAAGCTACACACACACACACACACACACACACACACACACACACACACACACACACACACATTCATCACGGTCGGCTCTTACGGGGACCGGCCACAGCACGGACGGGTCCTACGGGGACCGGCCACAGCACAGACGGGTCCTACGGGGACCGGCCACAGCACAGTCGGGTCCTACCGGGGCCGGCCACAGCACGGACGGGTCCTACGGGGACCGGCCACAGCACGGACGGTTCTACGGGGGCCGGCCACAGCACGGACGGGTCCTACGGGTGCCGGCCACAGCACGGACGGGTCCTACGGGTGCCGGCCACAGCACGGACGGGTCCTACGGGGGCCGGCCACCGCACGGACGGGTCCTACGGGGACCGGCCACAGCACGGACGGGTCCTACGGGGACCGGCCACATCACGGACGGGTCCTACCGGGGCCGGCCACAGCCCTGGGAGTCACAGCAAAGCCCCGGGAGTCACAGCCCAGGGAGTCACAGCCCTGAGAGTCACAGCCCTGAGAGTCACAGCCCTGAAAGTCCCAGCCGTGGGAGTCACAGCCCTGAGAGTCATAACCCTGACAACAACAGCCCTGAGAATCTTATCCCTGAGACGTACAGACACAGCACCTAGGCTGCTGTAAATTGTACAAGCGTCTCAAAAAACGTTACATTGGGCGCTGAGAATTACATACACGTTACATAGGGCGCTGAGAATTACACAGACGTTACATAGGGCGCTGAGAATTACATACACGCTACATAGGGCGCTGAAAATTACACATATGGTACGTAGGGCGCTGAGAATTACACACGCGTTACACAGGTCGCTGAGAATTACACACATAGGGCGGGGAGAGGCAGAGGCACGTCACGATGGACGCTGAGAATTACATACACGTCATATAGAGCGCTGAGAATCACACGTACGTCACATAAGGCGCTGAGAGCGACAGACACTTCGCATAGGGCACTGAGAGATACCGACACGTCACATAGTGAGCTGAGAGATGCCGACACGTCACATAGGTGGCGCTGAGGGATACCGACACGTCACACAGCGCGCGGTGATATACCGACACGTCGCATAGGGCGCTGAGAGATACCAACACGTCACATAGCGCGCGGAGATATACCAACACGTCACATAGGGCGCTGAGCGATACTGACACGTTACATAGGATGCTGAGCATACTGACACGTCACATAGAGCACTGAGGGATACTGACACGTCACATAGGGCGCTGAGGGATACCGACACGTCACATAGGGCGCTGAGGGATACCGACACGTCACATAGGGCGCTGAGGGATACCAAGACCTCACATAGGGCGCTGAGGGATACCGACACGTCACATAGGGCGCTGAGAGATACCGACACCTCACATAGGGCGCTGAGAGATACCGACACGTCACTTTGAGCGTTGAGGGATACCAACACGTTACACAGAGCGCTGAGGGATACCAAGACCTCACATAGGGCGCTGAGAGATACCTACACGTCACATAGGGCGCTGAGGGATGCCGGCACGTCACATAGGGTGGCGAGAACGACAGACACGTCCTCAGGAACGACACCTGGAGCCAGGGGAACACGCCGCTGAGGAAGGAGAGAGAGAGAGAGAGAGAGAGAGAGAGAGAGAGAGAGAGAGAGAGAGAGAGAGAGAGGTGTGTGTGTGTGTGTGATGGGCCACAGACGCCCTCACGGGAGGCGGGGAAACGATGGTAGGCGTTCAAATACGGTGGGTCTGAGACCCTCCCCAGACCAGGCAGGAAGTGGGGGCGTCCCCTCTTAAACCACCGAGGGACCATGCAGACCATCTACCAGGTAGGGAGGAGGAGGAGGAGGAGGAGGCCCCCCTCGCCAGTAGACGCGGACCAGACGTGGGAGGAGGGAGTGGAGGGGCGGGCGGGGGGCCGCCTGAGAAACAGCCAGGATCTTTTAAGTGGAAACAGTCGACCATTAGCCATCCCGACGCCAGCCACCATCCTGGGACCCCACGACCCCGCCACACGTACACACACACACACAAGTGGGTCCCCCAGGTTCTACAGGTCTTCGGGTCATAGGTCCCACAGGTCACACAGGTCCCAGGTTTCCCACAGGTCACAGTGATCGTGTGGTCGTGTTCGTGGTACGTTACGTTGTGTCCGTGATCCACGTACGGGTTACGGACGTAGAGCGGGGTACGTTAAGCCCAGGGCCCAGCCAGTGATGGGCGTCCGTGGACGTCGGTCGGGTCGTCCTCTTGCGGTGGTGTTGACGGGGGGTCGTGAACGCTGGGTGGGTCGTCATCTTGCAGTAGTGTTGACGGGGGGTCGTGGACGCTGGGTGGGTCGTCATCTTGCAGTAGTGTTGACGGGGGGTCGTGAACGCTGGGTGGGTCGTCATCTTGCAGTAGTGTTGACGGGGGGTCGTGAACGCTGGGTGGGTCGTCATCTTGCAGTAGTGTTGACGGGGGGTCGTGAACGCTGGGTGGGTCGTCATCTTGCAGTAGTGTTGACGGGGGGTCGTGAACGCTGGGTGGGTGGGTCATCGTCTGGCGGGAAAGGTCTTCATAAAGTGATTGAATAAACTGTTTGGTGCAGGACGTGAGTCGCGTTGTAATGGCGGGGTGGGTGCGTGCCGCCGGGCTCCGCCGCTGCTGGCCTGCATCACCAGGGCCTGAGGTACGTAGCGTGGGTCTGGGTCTGAGTGGTGGTGGGTCTGGGTCTGAGTGGTGGTGGGTCTGGGTCTGAGTGGTGGTAGGTCTGTTTGCTGGTGGTGGGTCTGGTTGGTGATGGTGGGTCTGGTTGGTGATGGTAGGTCTGTTTGCTGGTGGTGGGTCTGGTTGGTGATGGTGGGTCTGGTTGGTGATGGTAGGTCTTTTTGGTGGTGGTGGGTCTGGTTGGTGATGGTGGGTCTGTTTGCTGGTGGTGGGTCTGGTTGGTGATGGTGGGTCTGGTTGGTGATGGTAGGTCTGTTTGCTGGTGGTGGGTCTGGTTGGTGATGGTGGGTCTGGTTGGTGATGGTAGGTCTTTTTGGTGGTGGTGGGTCTGGTTGGTGATGGTGGGTCTGTTTGCTGGTGGTGGGTCTGGTTGGTGATGGTGGGTCTGGTTGGTGATGGTAGGTCTGTTTGCTGGTGGTGGGTCTGGTTGGTGATGGTGGGTCTGGGTGGTGGTGGGTCTGGTTGGTGATGGTAGGTCTGTTTGCTGGTGGTGGGTCTGGTTGGTGATGGTGGGTCTGGGTCTGGGTGGTGGTGGGTCTGGTTGGTGATGGTAGGTCATTTTTGGTGGTGGTGGGTCTGGTTGGTGATGGTGGGTCTGGTTGGTGATGGTAGGTCATTTTTGGTGGTGGTGGGTCTGGTTGGTGATGGTGATGGTATGTCTGGTTTGTGGTGGTGGGTCTGGTTGGTGATGGTAGGTCATTTTTGGTGGTGGTGGGTCTGGTTGGTGATGGTGGGTCTGGTTGGTGATGGTGATGGTAGGTCTGGTTTGTGGTGGTGGGTCTGGTTGGTGATATTGGTGGTGGGACTGGTTGGTGATGGTGGGTCTGGTTGTTAGTAGTGGTGGTGGGTCTGGTTGGTGATGGTAGGTCTGGTTGGTGGTGGTGGGTCCGGTTGTTAATGGTGGTGGGTCTGGGTAGTGGCGGGTCTAGATCTGATTGATGGTGGTGGTGGGTCTGGGTGTTGTTGACGATGGGTCTGGTTGATGGTGGTGGTGGGTCTGGTTGTTCACGATGGATCTGGTTGTTAGTAGTAGTAGTGGTGGGTCTGGTTGTTGTTGGTGGGTCTGGTTTGTGGTGGACCACGTTGTTGATGGTGGGTTTAGTTGTTGGTGGAGGGTCTGGTCGGTGGTGGAGGGTATGGTTGTTGAAGGCTATGGATGTTGGTGGAGGATGTGGTTATTGTTGGAGGAGGATATGGTTGTTGGTGGAGGGTGAGGTTATTGTTGGAGGAGGATATGGTTGTTGGTGGAGGGTGTGGTTGCTGGTGGAGGGTGTGGTTGTTGAAGGCTATGGATGTTGGTGGAGGGTGTGGTTATTGTTGGAGGAGGATATGGTTGTTGGTGGAGGGTGTGGATATTGTTGGAGGAGGATATGGTTGTTGGTGGAGGGTCTGGTCGGTGGTGGAGGGTGTGGTTGTTGAAGGCTATGGATGTTGGTGGAGGGTGTGGATATTGTTGGAGGAGGATATGGTTGTTGGTGGAGGGTGTGGATATTGTTGGAGGAGGATATGGTTGTTGGTGGAGGGTGTGGTTGCTGGTGGAGGATCTGATTATCAGCCTACAGTAGCAGTGCTCCAGCTCGCCCTGGAGAACGGGCCACGGCACTGCATCACTGTATTGGCCACCGCGGCAGTGCCACCGCCAGCTGCGAGGGAACACAGTCACTGTCGTGGGTCACTTTAGGCGAAGGAACACAGTCACTGTCGTGGGTCACTTTAGGCAGTGCCCCCGAACTGAGGTGAAGGGTCTGGGCTCTGTAGAGTACACTGCAATGTACTACCTCTCCTTGTAATCACCCGTGTAACTATGTGTACAGCGTGAGGACACGGAGTGAGTGCGCGCCACACACACACACACACACGCCCCCCTGGCGCGCCTCCTCTCCAGCCGTCAGAGTCAGCGAGGGGAGGGTTTTCTGCCACCAGGCTGGGCCCAGCGACGCGTAGAATCACCACTGAGCTCCCCTTCCTTGTGTTGTCAGGTGCACACGTGTGTGTGTGTGTGTATGTGGGTGTGTGTGTGTGTCATGATCACCACTGCTGGTGTGCTGACGTGGGACTGCCAGCCAGCCTATGTAATGGTGACTACAGCCATTTTAAGACACACACACACACACACACACACACACACACACACACACACACACACACACTTCAAGAGGCCTTAAATATACCACAGGAAGAGAAGCAGTGGCTAGCTAGTGTTCACCTCCAGGGCAGAGGCCTACCTCACCCTCCTCCCTCTGGCTGGTACCCGTTCTATCGCCTTGTACACCACCATCTATAGCCCCCCAGCAGGATCCCTACTTACTGTACCGTTGCCATCTCCCTGTATTTTGATACCCGGGGAGGTGTGTGTGTGTGTGTGTGTGTGTCACCACTTGGGCTGTGGTCGGTCTCAGAATGCCTTCATCACCGAGTGGTGAGGTGAAAGGGGCTAGTATGTCTGTGTCAGTCTGCAGGTGAGGACGCTCAAGTTTCTGTAGTAGCTTCATCTAACACCTTCGTATGGTCTGAGGTGTATAGTTGTGGGTGATGATGATGATGATGATGATGATGATGATAATGATAGTGATAGAAATTGTAGTAATAATAATAATGATGATAACGATAATAGTATTGATAATATCATTGATAACGATGATTATCATAAAGATGATATAATGATAATGATAGTAATAATAGTAAGGACAGTAATAATAATAATAATAATAATAATAATAATAATAATGATAATGATGATGATTATAATAATAATGATAATGATAATGATGATGATAATGATAATAATGATGATAATAATGATAATAATAATAATGATTGTAATAATAATGATAATAGTAATGATAATAATGATAATAGTAAAAAAAATGATAATAATGATAGTATTAATAATAATAATTGTACCGAATATTACCCCCAGATTAAGGAGTGGGTCTGTGATGAGGAGAATGGGTCAGAAAGACATGTTTACACTGATACTTGGCTGGCAGTGTACTGATACTTGGCTGGCGGTATACTGATACTTGGCTGGCAGTATACTGATACTTGGCTGGCAGTATACTGGTTATACTGATGATGGCTAGGACGAGTCTCTTCCTGTAGCCGTCTCTCACACCTCGTAGAGGACTCGAGTCGGTCATGATATCGACCTGCAACCCGGGGAATAGGGATACCTGGGGCGCGGGCGGTGACGGTGGCGAGAGTCGGCGCCACAGTAGCTTCTTCCCTAGGCGTCATGTGAGGCCCGGCTGGTGGGTGGAGAGAGTCGGGAGGGAGGACGCCAGTGTGCGCGTAGGGCGCGTCTGTCACTTGACGTCTGGTATACGAGGGAAGCGATGAGGATTCTGCGCGTCCTTCGTACACCATTTATAGGAAAGAAAGTTGGTAAGCTTGGTACCCGTTCTTTCCCCCTCCCCCCAAGCTTAACCTTACCGTCCAGACTGACACCAGAAAGCTTTAGTGGGTTCATGTTCAGCTTGGAAGAGACGGTATGGGCAAGCGTCATTCATGAGGGCGTGGAAACACAAAGGGGGAGGGGGTTGTCTCTCTCTCTCTCTCTCTCTCTCTCTCTCTCTCTCTCTCTCTCTCTCTCTCTCTCTCTCTCTCTCTCTCTCTCTCTCTCTCCAAGGTAGTGAGGGCCTGGAAGGTCTGGAGATAGGCGTCCCCTCCTTCGCCCACCATCGTATCCTATCCTCCGGCGTCGCTCAACTGGGAAAGCTGGCAAGCCATGGAATGAGACGTGCGTCTCCGTTTCCCCCAAGGGGTTGGTGGCGGCCCTGTTGATGATTGCTTTATGGACGGCTGGGTTACCCGAGATCTCTTCCCCGTGGGGTCGGCCAGGGGTGAGAAGGCTTGCGTCTCCCTCTGAGGTTTGGGATGGACGGAGCTGTGGGGGGAAGAGATAACCGGGCGGTGGGTGGTAGATGAGGTCTTCATATTACCAAACTGCCCACGGTTTATGGATGATGATAATTGGGTCGTAGCTCAAACAGACTGTGGGCTTGTTGACCTAGGTATGAGGCTGGGGGAAGAGGGAGGGAGAGACACATTGAGTCTCCCAATCAGCTGATGGAGTTGGGGGGGCGGTGGTGATGATGTGAGCCGAGGGGGTCTGGGTGGTTGGTTCAGGAGTTAACCTGTTTGCACGCCATCATAGGCGTGTGTGTGTGTGTGTGTGTGTGTGTGTGTGTGTGTGTGTGTGTGTGTGTGTGTGTGTCGGGGAGGAGGAGGAGAGAGGGTGTGTGTGTGTGTGTGTGTGTGTGTGTCGGGGAGGAGGAGGAGGAGGAGAGAGAGAGGAGTGGGCCGTAATTGGTGTGTTCGTTATCGCTGTATTTGCATACCGTTACCCCAACCACCGCGGGAAGAGCTTTCCTCTAATGACACGAGGAAAACCCATAAAAATTGATCGGCTGCCTGGTTACGGCGCCCTGCAGGGTGATGTGTGTAGGGTCTCGAGGACTGCCCGACCCGCCCATACCTTGCCCATACCCTCACACACACACACACACACACACACACACACGTCTCTCGCACCTCTCATATCCGTGCGTCTCACCCACCCATAAACGTGTGCAGTAGCCATCTTTTCCACCTACGAATATATGTATATATATTGTATGTTTTGGACAGTCACCTGTTTACCAAATGGCGTCCTAGCTTCGTCTCTTCGATGTATATCAACTGATTTATATTTCTCTCTTGTGTCTCCCCTGATGATGTGATTATTACACGAAAGTGCACTTGGGAACTTATCGTGTTTCATTTTCTCCGTGGGCTCATAGGAATATATATTTTTTTTTTTTTTTTTTTTTTTTTTTTTTTTACTTTGTCGCTGTCTCCCGCGTTTGCGAGATAGCGCGAGGAAACAGACGAAAGAAATGGCCCAACCCCCATACACACGTACATACACACGTCCACACACGCAAATATACATACCTACACAGCTTTCCATGGTTTACCCCAGACGCTTCACATGCCTTGATTCAATCCACTGACAGCACGTCAACCCCTGTATACCACATCGCTCCAATTCACTCTATTCCTTGCCCTCCTTTCACCCTCCTGCATGTTCAGGCCCCGATCACACAAAATCTTTTTCACTCCATCTTTCCACCTCCAATTTGGTCTCCCTCTTCTCCTCGTTCCCTCCACCTCCGACACATATATCCTCTTGGTCAATCTTTCCTCACTCATTCTCTCCATGTGCCCAAACCATTTCAAAACACCCTCTTCTGCTCTCTCAACCACGCTCTTTTTATTTCCACACATCTCTCTTACCCTTACGTTACTTACTCGATCAAACCACCTCACACCACACATTGTCCTCAAACATCTCATTTCCAGCACATCCATCCTCCTGCGCACAACTCTATCCATAGCCCACGCCTCGCAACCATACAACATTGTTGGAACCACTATTCCTTCAAACATACCCATTTTTGCTTTCCGAGATAATGTTCTCGACTTCCACACATTTTTCAAGGCTCCCAAAATTTTCGCCCCCTCCCCCACCCTATGATCCACTTCCGCTTCCATGGTTCCATCCGCTGACAGATCCACTCCCAGATATCTAAAACACTTCACTTCCTCCAGTTTTTCTCCATTCAAACTCACCTCCCAATTGACTTGACCCTCAACCCTACTGTACCTACTAACCTTGCTCTTATTCACATTTACTCTTAACTTTCTTCTTCCACACACTTTACCAAACTCAGTCACCAGCTTCTGCAGTTTCTCACATGAATCAGCCACCAGCGCTGTATCATCAGCGAACAACAACTGACTCACTTCCCAAGCTCTCTCATCCCCAACAGACTTCATACTTGCCCCTCTTTCCAGGACTCTTGCATTTACCTCCCTAACAACCCCATCCATAAACAAATTAAACAACCATGGAGACATCACACACCCCTGCCGCAAACCTACATTCACTGAGAACCAATCACTTTCCTCTCTTCCTACACGTACACATGCCTTACATCCTCGATAAAAACTTTTCACTGCTTCTAACAACTTGCCTCCCACACCATATATATATATATATATATATGTATATATATATATATATATATATATATATATATATATATATATATATATATATATATATATATATATATATATATGACGGCTGTCATATCTTTCACACTTAACCATGGCAGTCTTTAGTGTTCCTTGTCACACACACACACACACACACACACACACACACACACACACACACACACATCACCTCTCACACTCTTACCATACATTTCTCACACCTGTCACGTGTCGCCACGCCTGTCACCTGTCACACCTGTCCAGCCTCCGATACCCCTCACTCATGACCTCTGACATGTCCTGCATCACCTCTCACATCTGTCACACGTCACATCTGTCACCCCTGTCATACATCTGTCTGAGAATTTGTCACGTCCTACCAAACACTGCCCAAAACTACGTCTAAAAACAGGAGTCGGTCATTTCTACTGTCTTATTTGTTTTGGGGGAAGAAAGTGCTACGGATTGCCATCTCGACAGTTGGGGTAAGGTCGACTCCCGTAACTAGTAACTTGCAGTGTTTGGCACTGGGGTAACTCTGCCTGTCTGAGTGGTCGTTAGAACTAAGAGTTTCCTTAATGGTTGTTAGAGCTGTTGTTAGAGCTAGGGTTACCGAGCTGTTGTTAGAGCTAGGGTTACCGAGATGTTGTTAGAGCTAGGGTTACTGAGATGTAGTTAGAGCGAGGGTGACTGAGGTGTTGTTAGAGCTGTTACTGAGCTGTTGTTAGAGCGAGGCTTACTGAGATGTAGTTAGAGCTAGGGTGAGTGAGCTGTTGTTCATGTACAGAGCTGGATCACCTCTCAGTGTTCTTCGTCCACGTTGTAGATGTTCATCACACAACAAGTTCTCCTTCGTCTTGGTGTAAAGGGTAAGAGAACATGTAGTGTTTCATTGCCTTAATGTGCTTTTCAAGGGTGAACCAAAAATCATCCTCGGCCCTGGCGTATAGGCCCACGACGCACCCTGTTGTATAGGTTCGAAGGTGATGCAGCTATCTTAATACATGGGTCTGGAAGACTAGTGCTACCGAGGTGAGTGGGCCTCGCACAGGCCGTGTGGACGAGGTCATTAAGACGTAGCAGGAGTCTGGTCTTGGCTGGGTTCGTCATTCTCAAGGTGTGGTGTGGAGGAGTGGCGTCGCTGACGTCTGGGAGTAAGAGGTGTGGTGGAGTGGCGTCGCTGACGTCTGGGAGTAAGAGGTGTGGTGGAGTGGCGTCGCTGACGTCTGGGAGTAAGAGGTGTGGTGGAGTGGCGTCGCTGACGTCTGGGAGTAAGAGGTGTGGTGGAGTGGCGTCGCTGACGTCTGAGAGTAAGAGGTGGTGCTGTGGGAGACACATGCAGGGAGGTGATGATATCTTGGCTCTCCCTCTCCACCTCTGGTTATCACCTTAAGGTCGGATGGCTCACCCCTAAACTCATTTCCGATCCCCCCAGTCTCTCTCTCCTCTCCTACTACCGAGCTCCCCCTTCCTCGTGCTCAGCCTTCTCCCTTTGGGCCTTGCAAGCCCCGGCCTTCTCCACCTCCCTGGCGGCACTTCACTGGTGTCCCCCCCCCCCCAGTCCCACCGCACCAGCCCTAAACCTGACACTAAACCCGCCTTAAAACCCCCCTCCACTTCTGGCCTCATCACTATCCCTTATCTAAACCCCCTGAGCTCGGAACGCCACTCCGGTCCCAAAAGGGTACCGGAAAATATAAATAAAAGTGTACACATCTGGGGGTCCAAAAAAAAAGGCCAGAGACATCGTCGGGTCGTGAGGGTGCTCAAGGACCCCATTTGGCCGAGTTGTATTTTGCGAGCGCACCCGATCAAGAAGGTTGTCAGGAGATATGTTAGGCCTGCGGCCCGCCAACTTAAACAGCCTGATAGATTAGAACACAGTCGGTGCTTCTTTTGTCTCCCTCACAGGCCGAGGCAGGAGGAACCCACAGGTGACACACACACACAGAGCCTCTCACGACACCCCCAGTAAGCATGAGGTGGGTTGACGTGGCGAGGCTTTCAGTCCCTCAACACCTCTCTTAGCCAGGCCCTCACGACGGCCCTCACCTCCAGCCCTCGCCACAAACCCCCCATGTCTCCTCCGGGCCCTCACGGCGCGACCGCCTTGGCTGACGTGGGAGTGAGCGATGACAAGGGTAGTGAACCATTATCCCCGTGTTGCATATCTATTCGTTAAGTATGGTTACCTCCGAGGTGTAACTATGATATATATATATATATATATATATATATATATATATATATATATATATATATATATATATATATAGGGAGCGGGTGGCTGGAAATCCTCCCCTCTCGTTTTTTTTTTCTGAATCTTCCAAAAGAAGGAACAGAGAAGTAGGCCATGTGAGGATATTCCCTCAAAAGGCCCAGTCCTCTTTTCTTAACGCTACCTCGCAAACGCGGAAAATGGCGAATAGTATGAATATATATATATATATTTTTTTTTTTTTTTTTTTTTTTTTTTTTTATACTTTGTCGCTGTCTCCCGCGTTTGCGAGGTAGCGCAAGGAAACAGACGAAAGAAATGGCCCCACCCCCCCCCCCCATACACATGTACATACACACGTCCACACACGCAAATATACATACCTACACAGCTTTCCATGGTTTACCCCAGACGCTTCACATGCCTTGCTTCAATCCACTGACAGCACGTCAACCCCTGTATACCACATGACTCCAATTCACTCTATTTCTTGCCCTCCTTTCACCCTCCTGCATGTTCAGGCCCCGATCACACAAAATCTTTTTCACTCCATCTTTCCACCTCCAATTTGGTCTCCCTCTTCTCCTCGTTCCCTCCACCTCCGACACATATATCCTCTTGGTCAATCTCTCCTCACTCATTCTCTCCATGTGCCCAAACCCTTTCAAAACACCCTCTTCTGCTCTCTCAACCACGCTCTTTTTATTTCCACACATCTCTCTTACCCTTACGTTACTTACTCGCTCAAACCACCTCACACCACACATTGTCCTCAAACATCTCATTTCCAGCACATCCATCCTCCTGCGCACATCTCTATCCATAGCCCACGCCTCGCAACCATACAGCATTGTTGGAACCACTATTCCCTCAAACATACCCATTTTTGCTTTCCGAGATAATGTTCTCGACTTCCACACATTTTTCAAGGCTCCCAAAATTTTCGCCCCCTCCCCCACCCTATGATCCACTTCCGCTTCCATGGTTCCATCCGCTGACAGATCCACTCCCAGATATCTAAAACACTTCACTTCCTCCAGTTTTTCTCCATTCAAACTCACCTCCCAATTGACTTGACCCTCACCCCTACTGTACCTAATAACCTTGCTCTTATTCACATTTACTCTCAACTTTCTTCTTCCACACACTTTACCAAACTCAGTCACCAGCTTCTGCAGTTTCTCACATGAATCAGCCACCAGCGCTGTATCATCAGCGAACAACAATTGACTCACTTCCCAAGCTCTCTCATCCCCAACAGACTTCATACTTGCCCCTCTTTCCAGGACTCTTGCATTTACCTCCTTTACAACCCCATCCATAAACAAATTAAACAACCATGGAGACATCACACACCCCTGCCGCAAACCTACATTCACTGAGAACCAATCACTTTCCTCTCTTCCTACACGTACACATGCCTTACATCCTCGATAAAAACTTTTCACTGCTTCTAACAACTTGCCTCCCACACCATATATTCTTAATACCTTCCACAGAGCATCTCTATCAACTCTATCATATGCCTTCTCCAGATCCATAAATGCTACATACAAATCCATTTGCTTTTCTAAGTATTTCTCACATACATTCTTCAAAGCAAACACCTGATCCACACATCCTCTACCACTTCTGAAACCGCACTGCTCTTCCCCAATCTGATGCTCTGTACATGCCTTCACCCTCTCAATCAATACCCTCCCATATAATTTACCAGGAATACTCAACAAACTTATACCTCTGTAATTTGAGCACTCACTCTTATCCCCTTTGCCTTTGTACAATGGCACTATGCACGCATTCCGCCAATCCTCAGGCACCTCACCATGAGTCATACATACATTAAATAACCTTACCAACCAGTCAACAATACAGTCACCCCCTTTCTTAATAAATTCCACTGCAATACCATCCAAACCTGCTGCCTTGCCGGCTTTCATCTTCCGCAAAGCTTTTACTACCTCTTCTCTGTTTACCAAATCATTTTCCCTAACCCTCTCACTTTGCACACCACCTCGACCAAAACACCCTATATCTGCCACTCTGTCATCAGACACATTCAACAAACCTTCAAAATACTCATTCCATCTCCTTCTCACATCACCGCTACTTGTTATCACCTCCCCATTTACGCCCTTCACTGAAGTTCCCATTTGCTCCCTTGTCTTACGCACCCTATTTACCTCCTTCCAGAACATCTTTTTATTCTCCCTAAAATTTACTGATAGTCTCTCACCCCAACTCTCATTTGCCCTTTTTTTCACCTCTTGCACCTTTCTCTTGACCTCCTGTCTCTTTCTTTTATACTTCTCCCACTCAATTGCATTTTTTCCCTGCAAAAATCGTCCAAATGCCTCTCTCTTCTCTTTCACTAATACTCTTACTTCTTCATCCCACCACACACTACCCTTTCTAAACAGCCCACCTATATATATATATATATATCCCTGGGGATAGGGGAGAAAGAATACTTCCCACGTATTCCCTGCGTGTCGTAGAAGGCGACTAAAAGGGGAGGGAGCGGGGGGCTGGAAATCCTCCCCTCTCGTTTTTTTTTTTTTTTTTTTCAATTTTCCAAAAGAAGGAACAGAGAATTGGGCCAGGTGAGGGTATTCCCTCAAAGGCCCAGTCCTCTTTTCTTAACGCTACCTCGCTAATGCGGGAAATGGCGAATAATATGAGAGAAAAAAAGATATATATATATATATATATATATATATATATATATATATATATATATATATATATATATATATATATATATGATTGGTTACGGTGAGGGAGCGGATGAATTACCCAATGGTCACCCGGGGCGACAGGTGGTTAGATTCGAGAGGGATTAGTAACTGGGTTGACTTAACAGTTACATGTTTAACGATGTTGAGGCCAGACCAGTGTTGGTGGCCACACACACGGCCTTGAGGGGGGGAGATGGATGAATGTCTCTCTCTCTCTCTCTCTCTCTCTCTCTCTCTCTCTCTCTCTCTCTCTCTCTCTCTCTCTCTCTCTCTCTCTCTCTCTCTCTCTCTCTCGTGTGCACAGCGCCTCACGCTACCCTCACCCCGCCTCTTCGAGGGGTAAAGAATCATTTCCACTGACGTCCCGGATCATTCACTCACCCGCTCGCTGTGTGATGGCGACGTCTTCTTCACAAGGAGCAAGCAGCTGGGTCGGTGCAAACTGCTGATGGTGGGGGGAACGTGGAGCCGGGGGCATATGTTTTTGTACTCCCTTTTTTTTTTTTTGGAGGGGGGGAAAGGGGTGATGGTGGATCATCCTCTCTCCCTCTCTCTCACAGTATCAGACTTAAACACACACACACACACACACACACACACACACACACACACACACACACACACACGTTTTCAAAGGAAGATATCTTGCATCGAACAAGAGACTGTACTCCGTCTCGCACCTAAGTGAATGCTGGCCGGATCATCTCTTATCTGGACAGCTGGAAAGCGTTTGACACTGCGCCACACAGGAAGCTGGAAGAGAAGCTCCATCTTTCAGGTGTGACTGCAGACGAGAGACGACGGAGATAGGACGATTATCTTACTGGAAATGGACACAGGATGCGTATCAGCGGAGCCTCTCTGGATATGGGCTAGAGGGAAGGGTAGGGGGGCACACTTGATATGGGCTGAAAGAAGGAAGGTGAGGGGAGGGCACACCGGCAGCACGCCCCAGGGTTTCCTACGGCAAAGGACTTGTCCGTAGGATTGCACTCTTACCTAAATATGTCTGTGGATGATGCCAAGGTCATGAGTGAAGTTAAAAGGGCAGAGGATGGGAGGAGGTGGGTCGCCCCAGCTTACAAGGAAACGCAGACCGGTTATAAAGCTGTTGCTCGTGACAGATGGCTGATGAAATTCGACCCAAGTGCAATGAGGACGGGGGGGCGCGCGACCTCCCTCGGTTAGCGAGCAACAGAACCAACCAGAAGCGACAACTCACATCTGTTGTTTAGAAATGATATAGATCTGTTGTGACGTAAGCAACTCAGGCGCACATTACGCCCTGATCACAACCGAACTGAGGTTATAAAACAAATATGGCATAAATGCACGCTGTCTTGGAGGTCGACTTAGTGAAGTCACTGATGATGATGATGGCCAAAAATGTTGTGAGCGAGATGTCTGCGACGCGATTGGGGGAAACCCATTTGCTGGGTATTAGAACACCAGAGAAGAGTGTTCAGTGCAAGACCACAGGGAGAAGATGCGAGAGGTCTTACGGTAGAACGAGAAAGATGATTTCTAAACAGGAGACAAAGAAGAAAAAGAAAAAGCGAGGTGCAGACGTGAACGAGCCACAGCTCAACCAGAAAAAACAAAAAACAAAAGGAAAACTTGTGGACGATTCAAATCGAGGCGCTGCTGGATATGAACCACTTAGAAGGATTCGGAACACCGAGGCTACATAACCCTGGACGGGAGAGGTGTTCTAGCTGCACCTGGCTTATCTTAGAAGCCCCTGCATTCGGAAATCACTCCCCCGTTCGCACGACAGGCGTGGTCGACTCTATGTCAATCATTCTCCCTGAAATCAGAGAGGCGCTATGAGCACAGGTGACAAATAAAACCCCTCTCCGAACGTCCTGGGCTTTAGACCGTTCCAAACACTGGGGTTATGGCCATGGGACGCACTGAGGGGGGGATGGATGATGCGCGGCGGGGTGGAGAAGCTTTAGAGGAAAGTGGAGAGGTGTACCAGACCAGCCACGGCTGTGGTGGTTAACGTAAGATTTTACAAGTCGCGGCTTTCAACCAGCTTGGTCGGCCGGCCCCCCGAAGACGACGACACCAGCTCAGCAGCCCCTGGACTCGTCGCACCTCCAAGCTATGGAGGGCAGAAGACCTCACAGGTTTCTGAAGGACCAGAGGACCTGTAGGAAACACTCGAGTAAATGATCTCGAAATCCAGTTCTCCTTCCTTCTCCTTCCTTGCACACACCCACACACACACACACACACACACACACACACACACACACACACACACACACACACACACACACACATCGTGAAACCTACTACCGTAAAAAAAAGAAAGAAAACGAATAGGGACAAGTCCTTAGACTAGTTTCGATAAATTGGCCCTGCCGTTTCCCCCACGATCTTAAGAGCTTACAGCATCCAACAGCTTGGTGGATCAGGCCCTGAACCAGAGGACCGAGACAGCAGACTGAGCCACAGCGGCAGAAAATAGCGCTCTCCAGGGACGAGGGCACGTGAGCTACCCTGTATCAGCGTGGTGGGACAGGACTAGTGCCAGCCAGGGAACAGCTGTACAACAACAGCTGTATTGATACTCTAAACGGACTTAGCAGTAGGAGAAGAGTAGCTGTCAGGCAGCAAATGGAGGAGCAGGAGGAGGAGCAGATAGCAGTAGGAGAAGGGCAGCTGTCAGGCAGCAGGTGGAGGAGCAGGAGAAGGAGCAGATAGCAGTAGGAGAAGTGCAGCTGTCAGGCAGCAGGTAGAGGAGGAGCAGGAGGAGGAGGAGCAGGAGGGCAGCTGTCAGGCAGCAGGTGGAGGAGCAGGTAGCAGTAGGAGAAAGGGCAGCTGTCAGGCAGCAGGTAGAGGAGGAGCAGCAAGTAGAGGAGGAGGCGGAGATAGCCAACCAGCCAGCCAGCCAGGCTGGCTGTGGTGGTGGTGGTGTGGTGGTGGTGTAAGGAGGTCAGTAACAGGAGCTCCTGCCGTGGCTAGCCTAGCAACCCCCCACCTCCTCCCACCACCTCCTCTCCCCCCGAGAGGTGGGCGTTACGTGAAGCCATCAGTCCACGTTGCCCCGCGCCGCCCGTCCCCTCCCGTCCCGTCCCCCGTTACTCTGTCATTACACTGTTACTGGCCAACTCTGAATGAGGAAGATAGTGATTATTATCATCCTCATCCCCTCCTCCTCCTCCTCCTCCTCCTCCTCCTCCTCCTCCTCCTCCTTCTTCCCCCCTTTCGTAGTTCATTGGAGATGAATGACATGAGTGAAAGACATGCGCGCGTGTCATTCGGAAACACCCTCCGCACCCCACACCACACCCCCGACGCAATCCAAGACTCGGTGGAAGAACAAGTAAAAATCATGTTATATTAAGCCCTTTTTTTACCCCAGTGGCATAATCGGTGTAGAGGAGGAGGAGGGTATAAGGCGCTGGGTGGGTGGGGAGGGAGCTTAATCAAGTCATTGGAGAGGAGCTGTCAAGGGTCAGAGGGGGGAATGGCAATGAAAAGATGGTGTCTGGCATAGGAAGTGAAGGTCGATGTGTTTTCCAGTGTATCTGTCTGGACGTCCTCCTCCGCCTCCTCCTCCTTCTTCTCCTTCTCCTTCTCCTCCTCCTCCTTCTCCTTCTCCTTCTCCTTCTCCTCCTTCTCCTCCTCCTCCTCCTCCTCCTCCTCCTCCTCCTCCTCCTCCTCCTCCTCCTCCTCCTCCTCCTCATCCTCCTTCTCCTCATCCTCCTCCTCCTCCTCCTCCTCCTCCTCCTCCTCCCCTCTCCTCCTCCTCCTCCTCTCTCTCGCGTGTTCGCAGCAACCTCGCTCCGCCCTGTGTCTCCTGGCAGCCAGACTCTCGCTGCTGTGCGGGCGGTTGTCAAGAACAGGTTGGCTGTGCTCTGTGGTGTGGCTGTCAATGATGGGCGGGTGGCGCTGTCGACGTTGTCATGATTGTCTGCTGGCGCTGTGTGGCTGTCAAGGACAGGTTTGTGGCCCTAGGTGGCTGTCAAGGACAGGTCTGTGGCCCTATATGGCTGTCAAGGACAGGTCTTTGACCCTGTGTGGCTGTCAAGGACAAGTCTGTGGGCCTGTGTGGCTGTCAAGAACAGGTCTTTGGCCCTGTGTGGCTGCGAAGGACAGGTCTGCGTCCTAGGTGGCTGTCAAGGACAGGTCTGTGGCCCTGTGTGGCTGTCAAGGACATATCTGTGGCCCTGTGTGACTGTGAAGGACAGGTCTCTGGCGCTGTGTGACCGTGAAGGACAGGTCTGTGGCCCTGTGTGGCTGCGAAGGACAGGTCTCTGGCCCTGTGTGGCTGCGAAGGACAGGTCTTCGGCCTAGGTGGCTGTCAAGGACAGGTCTGTGGGCCTGTGTGGCTGTCAAGGACAGGTTGACGGTGTGGTGCGGGTTCGACCCCCAAGTTAGTGGTGCGGTGTGGGAGTGTGGACACGTGAGCGGCCCTTTGATGGGAACCCCTCCAAGCTGCTCCTCCTCCTCCTCCAAGCTGCTCCTCCTCCTCCATCCGACACCTTTACCACCCGCGTCCTTGGAGGGGTGGTGGCACAGAGGTCGATACGTCATCATCTATGCCGGGGAGAGTTGGACACCAGTTACATCTGCGTCCCGCGGCACAGCTTCCTGCTGCGGCGCGCAGTGACCGTGCTGTGCGCCGGGGCAACGCTTTGTGGCCCCCAACCCTCCCGGTATACAATAATAACTGTTGTTTGTAGGTTACAGTCATGGTATATATATATATATATATATATATATATATATATATATATATATATATATATATATATATATGTTATCCCTGGGGATAGGGGAGCAAGAATACTTCCCACGTATTCCCTGCGTGTCGTAGAAGGCGACTAAAAGGGGAGGGAGCGGGGGGCTGGAAATCCTCCCCTCTCGTTTTTTTTTTTTAATTTTCCAAAAGAAGGAACAGAGAATTGGGCCAGGTGAGGGTAGTCCCTCAAAGGCCCAGTCCTCTGTTCTTAACGCTACCTCGCTAATGCGGGAAATGGCGAATAGTTTGGAAAAAAAAATATATATATATATATAAATATATGAGTTATTTATAAAAGGTAAGGATCTTTCTGTTAGACTAAAGCAACATAGATATAGTATGAGAACGGGACAAGAATCAAATGCCTTGTTTAATCACGTTAAAAACTATGATCATTGTATTGACTGGAGTAATGCCATCTCAGTTATTAACTCTAACTCCAGTACCACGAGATACACCATTGAATCTTCTATTATTAAGTACACAAAGGATTTTAATCTTGATATTAGTGATGGTCTCAATAAATTGGATAACTTTATTGTTGATAAAATTTGTAAACAATTCACCTTCTTATCCACATAGTAGTTTATGATACTCTCGTTGTCTGCCTTGGACAATCACATGTTTACCAAATGGCGTCCAAGCTACTTCTCTTCGTTGTATATCAACTGATTGTTATGTTTCTCTCTTGTGTCTCTACGATGATGTGATTATTACACGAAAGTGCACTTGGGAACTTATCGTGATTCATTTCCCTCGTGGACTCTTAAGAATATATATATATATATATATATATATATATATATATATATATATATATATATATATATATATATATATATATATATATATATACTTTTTCATACATACTCGCCATTTCCCGCATTAGTGAGGTAGCGTTAAGAACAGAGGACTGAGCCTTTGAGGGAATATCCTCACTTGGCCCCCTGCTCTGTTCCATCTTTTGGAAAAGTAAAAACAGGAGGGCAAGGTGGCTCTGGGCAGGACACAGCGGCCATCCGGGCCTCTGTCTGTCTATGTACTGTCTTTGTACTGTCTTTGCGTCGTGTGTTTGTCAACTCATCTCCCTGGGGTTGCAGGGGTTGGGCGGGTGGGTGAGTGCCAGAAGTCGAGGATACAGATGAAGGAGAGATCGTATGCGCTGCTCCCGGGGCCGTGTGAGCGGTGGCCATGCCTCTGGCCCACACACACACACACACACACACACACACTACTCGGTCAGTATCCTCACCCAAATTCATTCTATGGTCTGTGGTTGGCCATGACGGGGTCTACCTCTGCTTTTTGGAGTGATTTTGCCACGGCAGCAAGTTTGGTATATCCGTATTTAAGGCATTTTTTTTTTTGTTTCTGTTCTGATTGGTTAAGACTCGTCCTTGTTTCATTGTTTTGGTGTTCTCGTTTTCCTAGATTCGTTCTTATTTGCAGTGTCGGATGGATGGATAAAGAGATTTATTTTTTTTCTTTTTTATATATATTCATCGTTTTTTTTCCTACGTTTCTTTAGGACTTGTTCGTCCATAATTGAGCTTCTTTCTATATTTCTTCGCTTCAGCCTTCAGTCTTTCTCGAGAGAGCAGGTGCACGTATGTGTGTGTGTGTGTGTGTGTGTGTGTGTCTGGTCGCTCACAGACGCAGCCGTGGGAGATCATAAGATAGATTTGCTCTGAATACTGTTGATGGCCGATGGAGCAGACAGGCCAGCAGATAGATAGATGGATGAATGAGTATGAGTGGCGTGGGAGTGTGTTGGGCATGGGAGAGGCAAGGGGCGCATGTGTGTGTGTGTGGGTGTGTGGGTGGGGAAACATCCATTTTCTCCTCCTCCTCCTCCTCCTCCTCCCCGTTCCTCCCAGATCTGTCTTCATGAGGCTAGATGACAAGGCCCCCCCCCTCACTCATCACTGCACGTAGCAATTTATATTCATGGTTTATGTCAGTGTGGCGTGGCCAGGAACCCACACGTAGGGCCGGATACTTAAACTGAGGAAGGAAGGAGGGAGGGAGGGAGGAGACCTCTCTCTCTCTCTCTCTCTCTCTCTCTCTCTCTCTCTCTCTCTCTCTCTCTCTCTCTCTCTCTCTCTCTCTGTGTGTGTGTGTGTGTGTGTGTGTGTATAGAGCAGATCACTCTTGTCCGTAACCTGGCATGTCCATGGCGTAAACACGTGTCCTTAAGAGAGAGAGAGAGAGAGAGAGAGAGAGAGAGAGAGAGAGAGAGAGAGAGAGAGAGAGAGCTGTATCCTCCAGAGCCTAGAGATTTCCCTCCCGTTACCAGTGAGCTGGACCGAGAACGACCCCTGAAATTAGCCTGGGGAATAAGATTTAGGTAGACATTCAAGGCATTGGCGACTTTTCTTAACTATGACTATGTGGGTGTTGTGTGGGGAAACATCCATTTTCTCCTCCTCCTCCTCCTCCTCCTCCTGAATCCACGGAGAATGAAAGATCTAGGGTACTAGATCTTTCATTGATGAATCCCTTAAGTTTGCAAAGAAATCATTTTATAGAGTTGAGCCCAAACCTCCCATTGACACCAAGAATCTTTTAGTTCTCCCTTTTAATAATAATTTTACTTTACTTCCCATGTTGCTTAAATTCTTTAATGTAGATGTCATCTTCAGCAACAATGGTACTATAAAGAATATCTTAATCAGGAACTCACCAAAAAATTCTCCTGGATGCATCTATAAAGTGCCATGTAGAAATTGTGATAAGTTTTATGTTGGGGAGACTGGTAAGGATCTTTCTGTTAGACTTAAGAAACATAAATATAGTATAAGAACGGGAAAAGAATCAAATGCCTTGTTTAATCACGTTAAAAACTATGATCATTGTATTGACTGGAGTAATGCCATCTCAGTTATTAACTCTAACTCCAGTACCACAGAAAGATCATTGAACCTTCAGTTATTAAATACACAAAGAATTATAACCTTAATATCAGTGAAGGTCTATATAGATTGGATAACTATGTTGATAAGATTTGTAAACAATTCATCTTCTTGTCCACATAATAAGTTTATGATACGCTCGTTTTCTGCCTTGGACAATCATTTTTTTTTTTTTTTTTTTTTTATACTTTGTCGCTGTCTCCCGCGTTTGCGAGGTAGCGGTTGGACAATCATATGCTTACCAAATGGCGTTTTAGCTTCGTCTCTCCGTCGTATATCGACTGACTGTTATATTTCTCTCTTGTCTCTCCCCTGATGATGTGATTATTACACGAAAGTGCACTTGGGAACTTTTCGTGTTTCATTTTCCCCGTGGACTCATAGGAGTATATATATATATATATATATATATATATATATATATATATATATATATATATATATATATATATATATATATATATATAAATTTCATATGAAGTTCTGAGGGTCATTTCCGTGGGGTGGGGATGGTACCTGGCTCCTGCAAGACGTGTTGTGATGGTGTAGACAAAGGGTCAGGTTACTGGGTCAGCCGAGGTCGCATGTCGGCCGCCTGACAAGGTCACGTCGTGTGGTATGTGTGACGTGACCTGATTCTCCTCCTGCAGCTGGGGTATATAGATATCAGCCTTGGAGGAGGATAATGTGTAGATTACTTCTTATCTTTACGTTATCAGTTTGAGGACACGGGTGGGTGGTATACCTGTTGTCCTCTACCAGAGGAAAAAAAAACTAGTTTGAATACTCTACATAATGGAATGGATATATATATATATATATATATATATATATATATATATATATATATATATATATATATATATATATATATATATATATATATATATCAGTTGTTTACCAATTGGCGTCGTAGCTACGTCTCTTCAATGTATATCAATTGATTGTTATATTTCTCTCTTGTGTATCCCCTGATGATGTGATTATGACACGAAAGTGCACTTAGGAACTGTTCTTGTTTCATTTTCCCCGTGGGCTCATAGGAATATATATATATATATATATATATATATATATATATATATATATATATATATATATATAGAGAGAGAGAGAGAGAGAGAGAGAGAGAGAGAGAGAGAGAGAGAGAGAGAGAGAGAGCCTTGAGACTGGCTTACAACACGTATAAACCCGGAGCGAGTTGGGGAAATCGATCAAGTGGAGAGTCGTCGATAATGTTAAGTCACACTCGCGTGGAGGCTGGCGGGTGAACTGGTTTAATTGTGGAGTGTGCGGCGGTGGTGCGTCCCGCTGATGAAGTAGTGCGGACCAGTACTTACTGGACGACTCGAGGACGAGATGGCTTTATTCTGGCGGCCAAGTTGTGTCCTTGTGTGTATATACACAACCGTCTCATTGGAATACAGATGATGATCGCTCCTGTGGACGTGGCGCGCGCATGAGCTGCACACACACACACACACACACACACACACACTATACATATAGACACATACTACACACACACACACACACATACACACTATAAATATAGACACATACTACACACACACGCGCATACACACATACACTACACATATAGACACATACTACACACACACACACACACACACACACACACACACACACACACACACACACACACACACACACACACACACACACACTATACATATAGACACATACTACACACACACACACACACACACACACACACACACACACATACACACTATAAATATAGACACATACTACACACACACACGCATACACACATACACTACACATATAGACACATACTACACACACACACACACACACACACACACACACACACACACACACACACACACACACACACTACACATATAGGCATATACTACACACACACACACACACACACACACACACACACACACACACACACACACACACACACACAAACACACACACACACTATACATATAGGCACATACTACACACACACACTCACACATACACACTATAAATATAGACACATACTACACACACACACACACACACACACACACACACACACACACACACACACACACACACACACACACACACACACACACACACACACACACACACACTATACATATAGACACATACTACACACACACACACACACACACACACACACACACACATACACACTATAAATATAGACACACACACACACACACACACACACACACACACACACTATACATATAGACACATACTACACACACACACACACACACACACACACACACACACACACACACTATACATATAGACACATACTACACACACACACACATACACACTATAAATATAGACACACACACACACACACACACACACACACACACACACGCACACACACACACACACGCGCGCGTAGTGTACAACACTGCTTTGGTGATTCTGTCTCATATTTCTCTTCTTACAACTTGCCCATGTAGAGAGTAACCACAGAACATAACATTTTCGTTCTGAAAAAAAAAACTCTTAGAAAACGGGTCGTCCTTCATGAGCGATCCGAAGAATGAGAAAAGAACATGTGATGCTGAGGCGTCTCTAATTCAAAATGCGTTTATGGACTCGGGAGACATTTGATCGAGAAGGAGGCGTAGCCCATTCTCCACGCCTTGGTGGCCAGCGGTACGCACGTTGAAGCAGCAGGTGCTGGGGGGATGTGTCTGTCAACACTGCCACAGTTACGGAGAGATCAGTGGAGGCCCAGATGCCTCCAGCTTTGTTGACAAGAGAAAAGGGGAAGCAGGAGTTCGCAGTGCGGTGAGAGGGTGAAGCGTCCTCCCTCGCACGGTGACCCAGTGTGGGGAAAGGGTATTGCTCGCGAACTCCCAGGAGGTGTGTCTCACATCGAACTCCAGTGTGTGTGGCAGGTATTGCATCCAGGTGGGTACAGGGAATAGATCGACCATATCCGCGACCTGGGTCGCTGAGCATCCAGGTGGGTACAGGGAATAGATCGACCATATCCACGACCTGGGTCGCCGAGCATCCAGGTGGGTACAGGGAATAAATCGACCATATCCACGACCTGGGTCGCCCAACATCCAGGTGGGTACAGGGAATAGATCGACCATATCCGCGACCTGGGTCGCCCAACATCCAGGTGGGTACAGGGAATAAATCGACCATATCCGCGACCTAGGTCGCCCAACATCCAGGTGGGTACAGGGAATAAATCGACCATATCCGCGACCTGGGTCGTCGGTAGAGTGAGGTGGAGGATCCCAGACGCCAATAAGTGAGTCACTTCTTCACAGATCAGGCATATGTGTACCTTCAGGCCGCTGATAATAATCCAAATACGATATTCTAGACGTATTGAAACTCACTGGGATATAAATACAGTGTTCTAGACGTATGTAAACTCACTGGGATCTAAATACGATGTTCTAGACGTATTTAAACTCACCGGGATATAAATACATTGTTCTAGACGTATTTAAACTCACTGGGATCTAAGCACGATGTTCTAGACGTATTTAAACTCACCGGGATCTAAATACGATGTTCTAGACGTATTTAAACTCACCTGGATCTAAATACATTGTTCTAGACATTCAAACTCACTGGGATCTAAATACATTGTTCTAGACGTATTCAAACTCACTGGGATCTAAATACATTGTTCTAGACGTATTTAAACTCACCTGGATCTAAATACATTGTTCTAGACGTATTTAAACTCACCTGGATCTAAATACATTGTTCTAGACGTATTTAAACTCACCTGGATCTAAATACATTGTTCTAGACATTCAAACTCACTGGGATCTAAATACATTGTTCTAGACGTATTTAAACTCAATGGGATCTAAATACGATGTTCTAGACGTATTTAAACTCAATGGAATCTAAATACGATGTTCTAGACGTATTCAAACTCACTGGGATATAAATACATTGTTCTAGACGTATTTAAACTCACCGGAATCTAGATACATTGTTCTAGACGTATTTAAACTCACCGGGATCTAAATACGATGTTCTAGACGTATTCAAAGTCACTGGGATATAAATACATTGTTCTAGACGTATTTAAACTCACCGGGATCTATACACGATGTTCTAGACGTATTCAAACTCAATGGAACGAGCCATCTGTGGTGTGGTATCGGGCCTTGGAAAGGGAGGGAGGGGGATGGTCTAGCCATCTAGGCCATACGTTTTCTGTGGCACCGTTCATGCTAATTAGAAAATGGGGTCGTCCGTTCTGTGAGGCCCAAAGTGGCGAGTGATTTTTACGGTGACGCGATCTTCATTTCAAGGCTTGGCGGCGGTGGCACACCTCGTCCCTGTCACGAAGTAACTGGACAGGTAGTTCGGGTGGAGCTATGTGGAGGTCGTTCATGTGGTTAGGTTGTTACGGTGGAGGGAGGGAGAAGAGGCGGAGGGAGGGAAGGAGGGAGGGGAACTACACTGAAATGGGTTTTGGAACTGCTATATCTTGGATGTGCCAAGAGACAGAGGTAGACTCTCTCCTCAACCAACGACTTAGATGAGGAGGTGGAGGAGGAGGTGGTGGTGGAGGTGGTGGAGGAGGTGGTGGAGGAGGTGGAGGTGGTGGAGGAGGTGGAGGTGGTGGAGGAGGTAGAGGAGGTGGTGGAGTCATGCCATCGCCAGCGAATTCCGAAGCGTTGGTCAGGCATAAGTCCCTCGGGCCTGGCGATGCATTGGGCCTCCACTCTGCGCATCTGCTGTGGAAGTGCATTTTCATCCCCCCCCCCCCAAGGATGGGGGGGTCGATTTCCCTCGTGTTCTCTTCGCCTTTACGACCTTATTGTCCTGTAGCTTTTTCTTCTGGCCTCCATTCTGTATGTTGCGCACCGTGTTATGTGGAATGGCGGCGAAAATAAGATTCGGTATTATACGTATGAGTGCTCCATGATGTCTTGCATCCGCTGGTCCACCACCACCCGGGGGATGAGCGTCACAACTAGGAGGTCAGCGTCACAACTAGGAGGTCAGCGTCACAGACAGGAGGGCAGCGTCACAGACAGGAGGGCAGCGTCACAGACGGGAGGAGAGAGGGTGGGGGGGTGTTAGTAGTAGCGTCACATTAAACAAGGGTCCCGTCGCACCGAGAGAGAGAGGATGGGTTTTAGCGTCACGGCCTGGGAGGGGGAGCGTCACAACGAGGAATGTAGCGTCACGGCCCGGA
Source organism: Panulirus ornatus (assembly GCF_036320965.1). Classification (NCBI taxonomy): domain Eukaryota; kingdom Metazoa; phylum Arthropoda; class Malacostraca; order Decapoda; family Palinuridae; genus Panulirus; species Panulirus ornatus. The sequence goes on along the minus strand of NC_092257.1, from coordinate 21,000,905 downwards.
GGGGCAGCGTCACAGCCAATGGGGCAGCGTCACGCAGGTTGGACACTAAGGTGCTCAGGTAAATGATGGGGTCGGGGCGATCCATCATGGTAACGAGGAGCCCTAGTCTCCCCTCCCACACACACCCCAGTCTCTCCTCCCCACATACACCCCAGTCTCCCCTCCCACACACACCCCAGTCTCTCCTCCCCACATACACCCCAGTCTCCCCTCCCACACACCCCAGTCTCCCCTCCCACACACACCCCAGTCTCTCCTCCCCACATACACCCCAGTCTCCCCTCCCACACACACCCCAGTCTCTCCTCCCCACATACACCCCAGTCTCCCCTCCCACACACACCCCAGTCTCTCCTCCCACACACACCCCAGTCTCTCCTCCCACACACACACTAGTCTCTCCCTCCCACACACACACCCCAGTCTCCCCTCCCACACACACCCCAGTCTTCCCTCCCACACACACACTAGTCTCCTCCCCACACACACCCCAGTCTTCCCTCCCACACACACTAGTCTCCTCCCCACACACACCCCAGTCTCCCCTCCCACACACACTAGTCTCCCCCCCACATACACCCCAGTCTCCCCTCCCACACACACACCCCAGTCTTCCTTCCCACACACACTAGTCTCCCCCCCCCCCACATACACCCCAGTCTCCCCCCATACACACCCCAGTCTCTCCCCCCACACACACCCCAGTATTCCCCTCAACACACACTCCCCAGTCTGTCCCCCCCCCCACACACACATATCCCAGTCTCCCCACACACACATATCCCCAAGCCTCTTCCCTGCACCCCCCAAGTCAAACCCCACAAGCTGTCCCTCAAACCTCAGCTTCGGCTCTCACGTCCTTTGACACACACACACACACACACACACACACACACACACACACACACACACACACACACACACACGAGTCCCACATTAGGAGAAAAGTAACCTGTGTGCTGGCAAACCGTACAATGGCTTTCAAGTATATGGATAAGGAAACATTCAACCAGCTCTTCATACCGACATAAGGCCTAAACCAGATTCCCCTTCTCAAGTTTGGTCACCGTAACCTAGCGAAACACAAAGAGCTAATCGAGAAGGTCCAGAGGAGGACAACAAAGATGGTATCAGAATTAGGAGAGTTGAGTTACAAGGGGGGAAAAAAAATAATACAGAGACATGCATTCGCCCATCATGGGAGAGAGAGAGAGAGAGAGAGAGAGAGAGAGAGAGAGAGAGAGAGAGAGAGAGAGAGAGGAGTGAGGGGTGACTTGATCACGCAACATTTGGGTTATTAACCCGAATTGTTGATGAAGACAGTGACCACTTGTTCAAGAGATGTAGGGTTAAGAAAAGCTATAGGACATAACGGGAAATTGAAATAGAGACTTACTTAAAAAGATAAAGTAAAGAAGTATTTTCATTGTATTAGAATATGGGATGAACGAACTGAGGCAAAGTACTTTTTCATCAACAGGAATTTTTGGAATATGGAACGAGTTGCTGCCAGATAAGAGTGATAAAGAGTGGTATTATAGATCAGAAAAGACTTAATAGACATTTCTCTTCAAGTCCATGTCGTACATTATTCGTACCTCCCTCGCCACAGTGACAATTTGCATGTTATTCTCTGTCAATTACCTGTATATACCTTCTTAGCTTTGACCGAGCTGATGTGTCAGTCTCTGATACCTTCCACTACCACAAACACCTTCGGAAGGACCCGTTGATCTGTTCCTGTTGGACTTCCTCTGTACTCCTTTGTATAACCTCAACGAGGACGTGGTGAATGTGGAGAACAATCAGAAGTTTAGAAAAAGGAGTCCCTGTTGTGATAGTAGAAAACGTTGAAGGTGAAGACTCCCTCCCCGTACGGGTATAGACAGATAGAAAAAAAACAGACAGACACACAGACACACAGACAGACAAGGCCTCACTGTGGTTAACATATCGCAGAAAGATAAGCCACAGGTTTTTCTGATATGATCTATCTAGAGGCGATGCGTGACATTGAGGACGAAGAGAGCGAAGAAGAAGAAGAAGAAGGAGGAGAGAGAGAGAGAGAGAGAGAGAGAGAGAGAGAGAGAGAGAGAGAGAGAGAGAGAGAGAGAGAGAGAGACCATCTCGAGGAGGACTTCAAGTTTGTGGGGAGGAGACCGATCGATCATTTTTCCCCCACTCTAACGGTGCTATATATAAGACTCCTTGAGGACCAGAGTCGTTGGAAGGATTTGCACAATAGGCCGTCCTACGTGTGCATTGCCCTCGGGAGAAATATTTGTGTGGACGAGAGTGAAGACGATGATGTCCGTCGATGTGGTGTGCAGAGTTGTGACAAAACGTGAGATTTGTATCGCAAGGAAACGCGCCTGGTGAGATTGTATATGGTCGTGGAGGAGGAGTGGGTGGGGGAGAGGTATATGCACACTGGAGTAGTGTCTTCACCATGTCTTCGCTTGAGGACTTTTGAATGAGAGAGATCTTGGAAACCTTGAAGTATCAGATTGCAGTGCACTAGTTGGAAGCAGTGATCCTGTAATGCTCGAGTTTCATCACGTGGCAACAGTGATCCTTGAGTTTTATCACGTGGCAACAGTGATCCTCGAGTTATGTGGCAACAGTGATCCTTGAGTTACGTGGCAACAGTGATCCTTGAGTTTGATTACGTGGCAACAGTGATCCTCGAGTTGCGTGGCAACAGTAATCCTTGAGTTTGATTACGTGGCAACAGTGATCCTTGAGTTACGTGGCAACAGTGATCCTTGAGTTTGATCAAGTGGATTTAGAAATAGGTTAAGACATCAGTACGGAAACCAGAGAGGAGATACATCGCGAAGGAAGGTACTGTACAGAGTTGAAGAAAGAAAAAGTTAAAACCTTTTCTTGAAACTTAGATTTGGAAATGGAGTTCCATAGCCACAATGCAGGTCCCTGTTCATGGGAAGGTCCCGGGAAATGTAAAGGGGAAAGAGAAGGGTAGAGGAGAAAGAGTTGAAATCCACTGTTAAGGGAAAGAAGATATATTGTATATATTGTGGACACGACGCGGGGAAATATTCCAAACCTCTTCCTCAGATAAACCAGAAGGAAAGGACCACTTGAGGAGCAGCTTGATCAAGCAGAGAACCGTGGAGGAGGAGATGGAGGCAAGGACGATGGTAGGATACGCCACGACCTGCACGAAGAGGGTCCAAAGTGGCTCCACGACGGAAGGCACAACATGTCTTAACACCCAGCGTGATGGTGTAGGGAGGAGGCGGGTCTTCCAAAGCGTTTGAAATTGCCAGATGGCGTCTCTCCGTATGTGCTGTGAAGAAGACGTGTCCAAGATGCACATGCCATGGCGTTTGATACGTTACTAGAGGAGGTTGTAGTGCCACGGGGAGTGAAAGAGGTCACTTGTCCGTGAATGCGGGTTTAGAAATATTGATCCGGAAATGATTGCGGTGGCACTCGGGTTATGCACAACACTGGAAGAGATAGTCAGGGAAAGTTACCAAAGCAAGAGAACGCGTACTTAGGGACAGGAGGTCGTGCGTAACAGATTTCTCAGACTCGCGTCAGGGAGAGGGCTCCGCTCCGTCTTAAGACAAAACCAAAGGATAGGCGGATTTAGCACATCCTGAACGGCCAGGAGAGCCTTTGACACTGCTACATCCTGGACGGCCAGGAAAGCCTTTGACACTGCTACATCCTGGACGGCCAGGAAAGCCTTTGACACTGCCACAGAGGGGAAAACATGGTAAAGAAGCTGGATCCTCCGATAAGAATGGAGAGTTACCGTAGTAGTACAAGGGAACGAGGAAGGAGCCGTCTCAACATTAGTGGATGGTGGGGGGTTAGCACCTACACACCTATACACTGAAGAAACATAAATTCTTCAGAGCTGGCACCCGGGAGACGAGTTAGGAAGTAAGCAGTGGGCAAGTGTAAGAGGGAAACATATGCTTTCCAGTCATGGGAAAGAATTGGGAGTGACCGATCGATCGAGATCGTAGATCAGTATGGGAAGACAGACTCACTATCCCCGAAGAAGGGGCTCTGGTCGAAGCGGAGACAGACTCGGGCACCAAGTCGACCCAACCACCCTTTGACCACCACACTCACCACCGCATCCGCTACCACACTTCAGCCCACAGCATGTCCCTGGAAGGCGGCGGGGGGAGGACACTGTGTTGTTAAAGTAATTGTTCGCCTCTCGTGTGTACAAGACACAGTAACACGGGTCTCACTCACACACACACTCACACTCCTCGAGGACGACTTACACAACCCCGCAAGGACATTGGTACAGGGCGTCGTCACAGGCGCCCCCTTTTTTTGCATCAGCTCCTCGCTAATGGACTGGACTTGGAAGTGACGCGATCAGACGAAAGGGGCGTTGCGTAGCAACCGACGCCCCCCCCCCCCCCCCCACACACACACACACGTGCCACCTGGGTTAGGCGAGGTGGGTGAGCCACCTACGTGGGTCATGTTGGGGAGGGTAGGGGGGAGGAGGAGTGGTCACCTAGGAAGGGTAAGCTAGGTGAACCAGAACAAGAGGTGAGCCAGGTGGCCTAGCGTCACCTGGTGAGGATACGGGAGGTGAGCCTGGGACGACGGATGAGCTAGGTGACCCAGCGAAGACAGGTGAGCGGGGAGAACCTGATAGGTTAGGTGAGGTAAGTGACCCAGCGAGGTTAGGTGAGCGAGAGGAACCAGCTAAGCTAGGTGAGCTAGGTGGCACAGCTGGATCAGGGGAGGTAGGTGATCCAGAGGTATTAGGTGAGCTTAGGTAAGTAATTCAGGTGAGTCAGGTGAGCTAGTCGAAGTACGAGAGACGGTCTAGGTGAATCAAAGATGTTCAGGTGAAGTAGATGCAGGTTCAGAAGGTGAGGTATCATTAGGTGAAACAGATGAAGGAAGTTTGGTAGGTGAAGTGGCATGCGCCCTTTATAGGGTAACTTACAGACGTCAAAGTAGCAGTAGGTGAGCCAGGTGAAGCAGCAGCATCAATTGGTAGGTGGCAGGGGAGCAGGTCGGGTTGTGGCGTGGGCTGGGGTGGTGGTGGTAGGTAGCAGGGGAGCAGGTCGGGGTTGTGGCGTGGGCTGGGGTGGTGGTAGGTGGCAGGGGAGCAGGTCAGGGGTTGTGGCGTGGGCTGGGGTGGTGGTGGTAGGTGGCAGGGGAGCAGGTCGGGGGTTGTGGCGTGGGCTGGGGTGGTGGTGGTAGGTGGCAGGGGGGCAGGTCGGGGTTGTGGCGTGGGCTGGGGTGGTGGTAGGTGGCAGGGGAGCAGGTCGGGGGTTGTGGCGTGGGGTGGGGTGGTGGTGTTAGGTGGCAGGGGAGCAGGTCGGGGTTGTAGCGTGGGCTGGGTGTGGTGGTGGTAGGTGGCAGGGGGAGCAGGTCGGGGTTGTGCGTGGGCTGGGTGGTGTGGTGGTATGTGGCAGGGGAGCAGGTTCGGGGTTGTGGCGTGGGCTGGGGTGGTGGTGGTAGGTGGCAGGGGAGAGCAGGTCGGGGGTTGTGGCGTGGGCTGGGGTGGTGGTGGTAGGTGGCAGGGGAGCAGGTCGGGGTTGTGGCGTGGGCTGGGGTGGTGGTGGTAGGTGGCAGGGGAGCAGGTCGGGGTTGTGGCGTGGGCTGGGGTGGTGGTGGTAGGTGGCAGGGGAGCAGGTCGGGGGTTGTGGCGTGGGCTGGGGTGGTGGTGGTAGGTGGCAGGAGAGCAGGTCGGGGTTGTGGCGTGGGCTGGGGTGGTGGTGGTAGGTGGCAGGGGAGCAGGTCGGGGGTTGTGGCGTGGGCTGGGGTGGTGGTGGTAGGTGGCAGGGGAGCAGGTCGGGGGTTGTGGCGTGGGCTGGGGTGGTGGTGGTAGGTGGCAGGGGAGCTGGTCGGGGGTTGTGGCGTGGGCTGGGGAGGTGGTGGTAAGTGGCAGGGGGAGCAGGTCGGGGTTGTGGCGTGGGCTGGGGTGTTGGTGGTAGGTGGCAGGGGAGCAGGTCGGGGTTGTGGCGTGGGCTGGGGTGGTGGTGGTAAGTGGCAGGGGAGAGCAGGTCGGGGTTGTGGCGTGGGCTGGGGTGGTGGTGGTAGGTGGCAGGGGAGCAGGTCGGGGGTTGTGGCATGGGCTGGGGTGGTGGTGGTGGTAGGTGGCAGGGGAGAGCAGGTCGGGGGTTGTGGCGTGGGCTGGGGTGGTGGTGGTGGTAGGTGGCAGGGGAGAGCAGGTCGGGGGTTGTGGCGTGGGCTGGGGTGGTGGTGGTGGTAGGTGGCAGGGGAGAGCAGGTCGGGGGTTGTGGCGTGGGCTGGGGTGGTGGTGGTGGTAGGTGGCAGGGGAGAGCAGGTCGGGGGTTGTGGCGTGGGCTGGGGTGGTGGTGGTGGTAGGTGGCAGGGGAGAGCAGGTCGGGGGTTGTGGCATGGGCTGGGGTGGTGGTGGTGGTAGGTGGCAGGGGAGAGCAGGTCGGGGGTTGTGGCGTGGGCTGGGGTGGTGGTGGTGGTAGGTGGCAGGGGAGAGCAGGTCGGGGGTTGTGGCGTGGGCTGGGGTGGTGGTGGTGGTAGGTGGCAGGGGAGAGCAGGTCGGGGGTTGTGGCGTGGGCTGGGGTGGTGGTGGTGGTAGGTGGCAGGGGAGAGCAGGTCGGGGGTTGTGGCGTGGGCTGGGGTGGTGGTGGTGGTAGGTGGCAGGGGAGAGCAGGTCGGGGGTTGTGGCGTGGGCTGGGGTGGTGGTGGTGGTAGGTGGCAGGGGAGAGCAGGTCGGGGGTTGTGGCGTGGGCTGGGGTGGTGGTGGTGGTAGGTGGCAGGGGAGAGCAGGTCGGGGGTTGTGGCGTGGGCTGGGGTGGTGGTGGTGGTAGGTGGCAGGGGAGAGCAGGTCGGGGGTTGTGGCGTGGGCTGGGGTGGTGGTGGTGGTAGGTGGCAGGGGAGAGCAGGTCGGGGGTTGTGGCGTGGGCTGGGGTGGTGGTGGTGGTAGGTGGCAGGGGAGAGCAGGTCGGGGGTTGTGGCGTGGGCTGGGGTGGTGGTGGTGGTAGGTGGCAGGGGAGAGCAGGTCGGGGGTTGTGGCGTGGGCTGGGGTGGTGGTGGTGGTAGGTGGCAGGGGAGAGCAGGTCGGGGGTTATGGCGTGGGCTGGGGTGGTGGTGGTGGTAGGTGGCAGGGGAGAGCAGGTCGGGGGTTGTGGCGTGGGCTGGGGTGGTGGTGGTGGTAGGTGGCAGGGGAGAGCAGGTCGGGGGTTGTGGCGTGGGCTGGGGTGGTGGTGGTAGGTGGCAGGGGAGAGCAGGTCGGGGGTTGTGGCGTGGGCTGGGGTGGTGGTGGTAGGTGGTAGGGGAGAGCAGGTCGGGGGTTGTGGCGTGGGCTGGGGTGGTGGTGGTGGTAGGTGGCAGGGGAGAGCAGGTCGGGGGTTGTGGCGTGGGCTGGGGTGGTGGTGGTGTGGCCGGAGATAAGGACGGGATGTTTATGGTCACCGCTCGCCACACCAAACCTGTACTGGCGACCAACCCGCTTCCCTCCCTCCCTCCCTCCCTCCCTCCATCCCTCCCTCCCTCTTCATGATGCTCCTGCTGCCCTTGCTGCTTCTGCTCCTGCTGCCGTCCTTGCCCCTGCTGCTGCCCCCTTCTCTACCGCTGCTCCCGTTCCTTTTCGCCCTTGTCCTCCTGCTCCTCCTCCTGCTGTCAGCTTCATCTGCTTCTGTTACTGCTACTACTCCCGCTGCTGCCTCGTGACTGCTTCTCCTGCTTCGTCTACTGCTTGTTATTGCTCGTACCTCTGCTTTTCTCCCTCCCTCCCGCTGCATCCTCTGCTGCCTGTACTGGCCAGGGTCCTTTCTACTCTTCCTCCTTGCTACTTCCCCCCTGCTACTGTGCCTGCTCATTTTGCTCCCACCTCCCCCTTAACTACTGCTACTGCTGGTTTGATTTCCTCTCCCCCTCCCTCCTTCCCCAATCCCCATGCCGTGTCTGTGGCTCGTCCGTGTCGCCGGGGTCCGTGTGGCCGTGTTGTGCTCAACGCTGTGTTATGTTTGCTGGTGATGGTGATGGTGGCTAAAGCCTCTTTCCCTGTGTCACCGCATTTAGCATTGCTGTGTCGCAGCGGGGGGTTGGCTGAGGGAGGAGGGAGGAGGCTACGCCAGGTGTGTGTGTGTGTGTGTGTGTGTGTGTGTGTGTGTGTGTGTGCTGAAGGCAGACGAGGGAGGGAGGGGTGAAGGAGGAGTTCGGGAGGGACATCGGGATGCGGAGGGTGCGACATGGGAGGGAGATCCGGTGGTGGTAGAGGGCGACGTGGGAGGGAGATCCGGTGGTGGTAGAGGGCGACATGGGAGGGAGATCCGGTGGTGGTAGAGGGCGACATGGGAGGGAGATCCGGTAGTGGTAGAGTGCGACATGGGAGGGAGATCCGGTGGTGGTAGAGGGCGACATGGGAGGGAGATCCGGTGGTGGTAGAGGGCGACATGGGAGGGAGATCGGGATGCGGAGGGTGCGACGTGGGAGGGAGATCCGGTGGTGGTAGAGGGCGACATGGGAGGGAGATCCGGTGGTGGTAGAGGGCGACATGGGAGGGAGATCCGGTGGTGGTAGAGGGCGACATGGGAGGGAGATCCGGTGGTGGTAGAGGGCGACATGGGAGGGAGATCCGGTGGTGGTAGAGGGCGACATGGGAGGGAGATCCGGTAGTGGTAGAGGGCGACATGGGAGGGAGATCCGGTGGTGGTAGAGGGCGACATGGGAGGGAGATCGGGGGCGATATAGGTGGGAGAGATCAGAGGAGTGTAAAGTGATGACCAGGTACGGTCAGAGAGAAGGCTCGACCAGGTAACAAGGTCAGGGAGGAAGATTTACTAGATAAGGTCAGGGAAAAAGATCCACTAGATAAGGTCGGAGAAAGATCTACTAGATGTGGTCAGAGAGAAAGATCCACTAGATAAGATCAGAGAAAAAGGTCCACTAGATAAGGTCGGAGAAAGATCTATAGATAAGGTCAGGGAAAAAGATCCTCTAGATAAGGTCAGGGAAAAAGATCCGCTAGATAGGTCAGGTAGAAAGATCTACCAGATGAGGTTAGGGAGAAAGATTTACTAGATAAGGTCAGGGAGGAAGATCCACTAGATAAGGTCGGAGAAATATCTATAGATAAGGTCAGGGAAAAAGATCCGCTAGATAAGGTCAGGGAGAAAGATCTACTAGATAAGGTCGGAGAAAAAGGTCCACAAGATAAGGTCAGGGAGTAAGATCCACTAGATAAGGTCAGGGAGAAAGATCCGCTAGATAAGGTTAGGGAGAAAGACCCACTAGATAAGGTCAGGGAGAAAGACCCACTAGATAAGGTCAGGGAGAAAGACCCACTAGATAAGGTTAGGGAGAAAGACCCAGTAGATAAGGTCAGGGAGAAAGATTTACTAGATACGGTCAGGGAGAAAGACCCACTAGGTAAGGTCAGGGAGAAAGACCCACTAGATAAGGTCAGGGAGAAAGACCCACCAGATAAGGTCAGGGAGAAAGACCCAGTAGATAAGGTCAGGGAGAAAGATTTACTAGATACGGTCAGGGAGAAACACCCACTAGATAAGGTCAGGGAGAAAGGTCCACCACACCGCTGGGTAATGGTGAACAAGGATAAATGAATAAATGATTCTTCGTTGTGAAGGTGAAGATGGTGAAGGAAGCGAATGTGAAACCCATTTTTTCTTGATCACACAAGACTTGTAACTTGTGTGTGTGTGTGTGTGTGTGTGTGTGTGAGCTGTGGCTTCGTTAGGACTCCCCCCGTCCCCTATCCTCTATCCTCATGAAACACGCCCGTACCCCCCTGTACAGTCCATCCTGGTCCGTCCGTCTGTCCGTCCGTCCGTGGGCTGTGAGACGGGTGAGGGAGAGGAGATGGGTGAGGGTGAGGGAGAGGAGATGGGGAGGGTGAGGGAGAGGAGATGGGGAGGGTGAGGGAGAGGAGATGGGGAGGGTGAGGGAGAGGGAGATGGGGAGGGTGAGGGAGAGGAGATGGGTGAGGGTGAGGGAGAGGAGACGGGTGAGGGTGAGGGAGAGGAGATGGGGAGGGTGAGGGAGAGGAGATGGGGAGGGTGAGGGAGAGGAGATGGGGAGGGTGAGGGAGAGGAGATGGGGAGGGTGAGGGAGATGGGGAGGGAGAGGAGATGGTGAGGGTGAGGGAGAGGAGATGGGGAGGGTGAGGGTGAGGGAGAGGGAGAGGTGAGGTGTGTATGCAGGTGGCGGTCGAGATGGTTGGTTGGGGGGGGGGGGACGACGACGCCCCCCTTGCAGATACTTGAGGCAGCGGATGATTGGAATGAGCAATGAGAGGCGGGGCCCCCGCTGCTGTCCGCTCTGGGGGGGCGGGGGGGGTGGTTACCCATTTCCCCCCATTTCCCCCCATCCCTGCCATATACCCATTGCTTCCGTCGACTACTTGTGGCATTTATGTGTGTGTGTGTGGGAGGGGGGAGGTCGGTCACCCACCGCCACTTCACTGCCACTTCCCTACCCATACCTTCTTACTGGTTAAGGGTGATGGTGTCCTCCCCATACCTTACTGGTTA
>NC_092257.1:20977912-20985412 GCF_036320965.1 Panulirus ornatus | reverse complement strand
AGGGGTTGGGCCAGGACTGCGGGTGCCACGTGCTGGCTAGGCCAGGACGGCAGATGCCACGTGCTGGGTTGGGCTAGGACGGCAGATGCCACGTGCTGGCTCGGCCAGGACGGCAGGTGCCACGTGCTGGGCTGGGCCAGGACGGCAGGTGCCACGTGCTGGGCCAGGACTGTGGGTGCCACGTGCTGGCCAGGAGGATAGGAGCCACCCATTATTCACTGTGAGAACTACAGACGAGCCATGATCACTGCCGTAGCTGTGGTGGAGAGAGAGAGAGAGAGAGAGAGAGAGAGAGAGAGAGAGGAGAGAGAGAGAGAGAGAGAGAGAGGTAAAACCCAGCATAGACAAAGAGGTGGGGAGAGAGAGGGAGGAGAGGAGCGAGATAGATAGATCATATATCTCTTATCTTTTCGAAGTCATGCCTTCGAAATACAGTTTATGTCCCCGCGTCACACACATTGGACCAGATGGCTCCTCACACGTGTTGTTATGACGTATCTATGCATTGTCCACCCACCCAGAAATGTATACCCCAGAAATGTACACCCCAGAAATGTGCACCCCAGAAATGTACACCCCAGAAATGTGCACCAGTTTGGTCTACAATCAGATTAGGAGCTGGTCCAAAGACAAAATTATATATTCCATTTTGTGGTTTAAAAAGAACTCCAATTCACTCCACAGATACTTTCCTTGGATTTCTTTGTTCATGTTTTTTTGTGTTTTTTTTAAGACACAGTTTAAGACTTCATAGTATTTTGACCCATTTCATTACCCAGTTACGTAATAGAGGTCTGAACCGATTTGATACCCTATAATTCTCTAATCACATTTCGTAGCTGGTGATATTCTGATACAATCTAGTACCTCATGGTAAGCTAACCAAAATGATATATTCAGATACGAATTTAGTCTCGAATTATATTAAGAAACTTAACATTTTCGGTCATTTAAATTAACACTTAAATTTGATTGTAGCCCAATTTAATGCTCAGAAGTAAGCCACATTGATACCCATTAATGATGTAAATCAATTTATATATATATATATATATATATATATATATATATATATATATATATATATATATATATATATATATATATGTATGTATTGGAAAGAATCACAATTTTGCGCATGATCAAGATATTCCTATGAGTCCGCAAGGAAAATGAAACACGATAAGTTCCCAAGTGCGCTTTCGTGTAATGATCACATCATCAGGGGAGACAAAAGAGAGAAATATAACAGTCAGTTGATATACATCGAAGAGACGAAGCTAGGACGCCATTTGGTAAACATGCGATTGTCCAAGACAGACAACGAGCGTATCATAAACTTATTATGTGGACAAGATGGGCAATTGTTTACAAATTTCATCAACAAATCCCCTTCTTGTCCACATAATAAGTTTATGATACGCTCGTTGTCTGTCTTGGACAATCACGTATTTACCAAACGGCGCCCTAGCTACGTCTCTCCGTTGTATATCAGCTGACTTATATTTCTTTCTTGTATCTCCCCTGATGATATGATTATTACACAAAAGTGCACTTGGAAACTTATCGTGTTTCACTTTCCCCGTGGACTCGTAGGAGTATATATATATATATATATATATATATGTGTGTGTGTGTGTGTGTGTGTGTGTGTGTGTGTGTGTGTGTGTGTGTGTGTGTGTGTGTGTGGCGGGGTGGCGATGGGAGTGGATGAAGGCAGTGAGCATGAATATGTACATGTGTATATATGTATATATCTGTGTATGTATATGTATGTATATGTGTGTGTGTGTGTGTGGGCGTTTATGTATATACAAGTGTATGTAGGTGGGTTGGGCCATTCCTCGTGTGTTTCCTTGCGCTACCTCGCTAACGCGGGAGACGGCGGTCAAGTATAGAAAAAAAAAAAATAGCCTGGATGGATGAACAGCTAGGGAGACGGCGGTTAAGTATAGAAAAAAAAAATAGCCTGGATGGATGAACAGCTAGGGAGACGGCGGTTAAGTATAGAAAAAAAAATAGCCTGGATGGATGAACAGCTAGGGAGACGGCGGTTAAGTATAGAAAAAAATAGCCTGGATGGATGAACAGCTAGGGTGACAGCGCAGACTGAGTGCGACCTGATCATATGCCACAGTTTTTGGCTTTGCTGCACCCTTTCCCTTCGAGGGGTCTCCCTGAAAGTGGCGCGGGGCTCGCCCTGCGTGTCCGGGCCTCTCCTTCCCTCCCTCCCTCCCTCCCTCCCTCCCTCCCTCCCTCCCTCCTTCCCTCCCTCCCTCCCTCCCTCCCTCCCTCCTTCCCTCCCTCCCTCCCTCCCTCCCTCCTCCGTCATGATCAACTCCTGGGATAAAAGAAATGTTTAGTGAGTCCTCGAAGTCCCCATGCTTGGGATTCGGGCTCCCTCACGTCCCCGTGCTCCGCCCCGTACTCCATGTCTTGTGTCGTGTGTTATTGTTAAGACCCGGGCAAGCAGGTGGCGGCGGCGGCGGCGGCGGCTACCACCACCACCACCGACGCCGCCGCCGCCGCCGCCACGTCCCCTGCGTCTCTCTCTCTCTCTCTCTCTCTCTCTCTCTCTCTCTCTCTCTCTCTCTCTCCCTCTCTATCTCTCTCTCTCTCTCTCTCTCCCTCCCTCACTTCCTCCCTCTCTATCTCCCTTATTTCCTCCCTCTCTCTCTCTCTCTCTCTCTCTCCCTCTCTCTTTTCTGCCATCGACCTTCCCTCTCTGCCGCCCCGACGCCCGGGACCTAAACCCCAGTCCGTCCCACCCGTGGGACACATCCCGGGTGTCCCGGCCTCCCCCTGGGAAACATGCAGTTAAATGACGGGTGTTCAGTGTCTTACCCTCGACACACACACACACACACACACACACACACACACACACAATGAGACTGAGAGAATGAGAGAGGAGGAGGAAGTCAGGGGGAGAGAGAGAGAGAGAGAGAGAGAGAGAGAGGGAGGAAGTTAGGGAGAGAGAGAGAGAGAGAGGAAGTGAGGGAGAGAGAGGGAGGAAATGAGGGAGAGGGAGGAAGCGAGGGAGAGAGAGAGAGAGAGAGAGAGAGAGGGAGGGAGGAAGTGAGGGGGGAAAAAGAGGGAGGAAGTGAGGTAGAAAGAGGGAGAGAGAGAGAGAGAGAGGGAGAGAGAGAGAGAGAGAGAGAGAGAGAGAGGGGGGGGGGAAGTGGGGGAGAGAGAGAGGTAGGAAAAGACAATTAAAGGGAGGTGAAGGAGTGGGGGAGGATGACAGATGGAAGTAACCCACGGAAATGTTTAATGGAGTTTCCATACTGTGACCCACCCAATGGTTACCCCCCCTCATTATGTCTCACACACGTACACACACACACACACTCACACACGCACACGCACACACACACGCCTTCCTTGGTGGTCGTGTAGCGGTCAGGAGTCCAGCCTCGTCCGCTGGGCGGTAACCATAGATCAAGAAATATACCCACATGTGGGTTGAGCACATGTGGGTTGGGAGCTGTGGTTTCGGTACATAACACATGACAGCTAGGGATTGGATGTGCGCGGATGTGGCCTTTCTTCGTCTATTACTGGCGCTAACGCGTGGAAAGGCGTCCTAGCTTCGTCTCTTCGTTGTATATCAACTGACTGTTATATTTCTCTCTTGTGTATCTTTCCTGATGATGTGATTATTACACGAAAGTGCACTTGGGAACTTATCGTGTTTCATTCTCCCCGTGGACTCATAGGAATATATATATATATATATATATATATATATATATATATATATATATATATATATATATATATATATATATATATATATATATATTTACTGGTGTTCCCTCACATTTTCACTGCACAGTGACTCTAACATTCACTGCAGCTTATATACACACTCTCCTATGTTGTTATATACAGAAAAGAGCAAGCTATATACCTGTTTTTTTCCCTCGCCATATGTGTAGTAAACCAGTGTTAGTGTAGTGTGAAGGGCCATGTGTGTGTGTGTGTGTGTGTGTGTGTGTGTGTGTGTGTGTGTGTGTGTGTGTGTGCTGGCGTAAGGTAAAGCAAGGGCTGTTTGCTAGAAGAGAAATTTCTCATATATGTATATATGACTGTTCAGTGGTGTTGGTACCTGGACATTCTCTCTGTAGCCAACCCACATTGTTTCCTGTCAGGTTCGACTCCAGATGGGGCCGATTGTGACATCTGAAAAAAAGAGAAATTGTATTCGGGATTGAATTTCCCAGACTGCCTTTGCAGGTTCAACGATCCTTAATTGGCCTCTGTTACTTCCCAGGGACCTAGTGTGGTCTGTGTCCTGGTTATTCATCAGACCTCTCATTATATTACGAGTTTCAATGTTGATAACAAACACTCCCACGTCATGGCTCGTGGACCTAAAAGACGCTGGGTGTAAGTTCTCGACATAAGGATGATCATCTGGTAACTCTGTGGTTACCAGACCACCGACCTGGGGTTCTGGTATCTCTCTGGTTACCAGACCACCGACCTGGAGTTCTGGTAACTCTCTGGTTACCAGACCACCGACCTGGGGCTCTGGTAACTCTCTGGTTACCAGACTACCGACCTAGGGTTCTGGTAACTCTCTGGTTAGCGTGCCATCTTTGGACAACTAAAACAGACTTTCTTTTTCAGTCGGGGTCCAAAACTCATGTCAGATGCACTTCCCCCTCAAGAAATATGAATTTGTGTACTGTTTTTTTTCTCAGCTTTTTTCTCAAGTTTTTCAAATGACAGAAAAGTTTTATATCTTCTCCACGTTGCGTAGTGGGTATCTTTAATCCCATATCTTAGTTGTAGTCGTCAAATCATTTTGGTGAGTTTGATCATGGACGTCGTTCGTAACGTTGCCCTATCTGTCTCCTTCATGTCGTGGATCATCATTTAGTCAGTCGATCTGATTTCTTATCTTTGAGTGATCGATACGTAGGCCTCCTGGGCCGAGGCCTACATTACTATGATTGAGCAGTGGGGGCAACATATGGCAGTTTTGGTCCCAGACCGATCTGTAGGGGTATATATGAGGTCAGGTCTTCGACTTACCTGTGGAGGTAGAAACCTCCAAAACCATCGTTAGGTATACGTTTCGTGAGGTAAGGTCCCAGACCCAGCTGTCGGGGTAGAAGACCTCCAAAACCATCGTAAGATATACGTTAGGTGAGATATACTGAGTATAATCTTACGTTATAACACCTCTACGGACGGTGTACTCAAAGACATCAAGTTGCAGACAGAACGCAGAATGCAGGGATGTCCGTCAGAGATCGGCGCGATGGTGGCGGTTTAGAAAAGAGCGATGGTTTCGAAAAGAGGAGAGGAACTATGGAGTTAGCGGTGATGTATCGTGAACTGAACCCCGGCCATGCAAAGTGGGTGACGACACTCTCGAAGCCTCTTGCACATCCTACACCAGACTGGTGGTCTGTGCTCACCTCACCATGTACTGCACGAGTCAGTCTTCGCCTAGAGAAATGGCCAGAGACCTTCAGCTGTCCCGCATCCTTCTAGTAAGGTATCTAGATCACTAGAGCTGTTTAAATGCTTTCGAACTGAGCTTATAAGACGGGCAGATGCCTGCTGCGTCCATACACCACACACACACACACACACACACACACACACACACACACACACACACACACACAGGAACCAGCACACGGGTGGTTACCCTGCCTGCTGATACCACGGTGCAAATCACATCCAGTGAAAGACCCGGGCGCTTCAGGAAATGTTAATTAGAACGATCAATCATCAGGTGTTCTCCTCCGTCGAAGATATAACAACCAAATAACAGGAACGTACGCAGTAGACCTCCGGACTGCGCGGTAGAAGTGAAGGGTTTGCAGCTCCCAACAGCTTGGTAGACCAGAGTCTTCGCCAGGAGGGCTGGGTCACAACCACTAGTTTGCGAAGGTGCTAAGAGGGTCATCCCCCCATGAGATTGAAGTGAGTAAGGTTCGGGTGAGGCTAGGGTGGACGCCTGTATGCTACAGAGGGTGTTGTGTGATGACGGGTGAGGGATGACGGGTGTGTGGTGACGGGTGAAGGATGACGGGTTTGTGGTGACGGGTGAGGGATGACGAGTGTGTGGTGACGGGTGAGGGATGACGAGTGTGTGGTGACGGGTGAGGGATGACGGGTGAGTGGTGACCGGTGAGGGATGACGGGTGAGGGGTGACGGGGCAGGAGTGACAAGTGAGTGGTGACGGGGCAGGAGAGGGAGTGTGTGATGGTAAGCAGTGTGTTACATGCGAGACGGAGGGAACGACTTCCCAGGGAGGGGGTAGGTTAGGTCCTCCCTGCCTGGTACCAGCGTTGGAGGGAAGAGCCACACTCCTCCACACACACACACACACACACACACACACGTGAGAGAGAGAGAGAGAGAGAGAGAGAGAGAGAGAGAGAGAGAGAGAGAGAGAGAGAGAGAGAGAGAGCACATTCAAGTCAAACTTAGATCAACAGAATCAGACATCGCACTCGGAGGGGGAGAAAATGCGAGCGGCTGGCTGGCGAGCTACGAATATAGGCGACAAGCGAAAAGAAAAAAAAAAAAGGAGAAAAAGAAAGAATAAAAGAGTAATGGAAAAACGCGAGATAACGCCGTGATAAAGGCGGACACACAAATACAAAGACACAAAAACGCGGTGTGGACGAGGAGGAGGAGGAGGAGGACCAAGGCTAGAGGGAGGGGGGCCAGAGTGTGTGGGTCTGTGTCTGTGTGTGTGGGGAGAGGGATGGCTCGCCCACCAGACCAGCTTACTCCCGCCATTTGCCAGATAAACTGAAGCGTGAATGAGCCTCGCTGGGAGGAGCCGGCCAATGGGACCACGAAGAAGCGCTCATCAAGATGTCCACAAAATTTTAAAAAAGTTTTTTTTTTCTCGTTTTGGGAAAAGATGGTCGTGCGCCTTTGTATATATATATATATATATATATATATATATATATATATATATATATATACATATATATATATATATATATATATATAAATATATATATATATATATATATATATATATATATATATATATATATATATATATATATATATATATCTTTCTTTCATACTATTCGCCATTTCCCGCATTAGCGAGGTAGCGTTAAGAACAGAGGACTGGGCCTTTGAGGGAATATCCTCACCTGGCCCCCTTCTCTGTTCCTTCTTTTGGAAAATTGAAAAAAAGAAACGAGAGGGGAGGATTTCCAGCCCCCCGTTCCCTCCCCTTTTAGTCGCCTTCTACGACACGCAGGGAATACGTGGGAAGTATTCTTTCACCCCTATCCCCAGGGATGATATATATATATATATATATATATATATATATATATATATATATATATATATATATATATATATATATATATATGATTCATTCTCCTTTGCATTACAGATGTTTGGTTTCGAGGTATGTAATTACGTGTGTTGTTTTCCAACGTTCCTTTCCTACAGTACAGGTTGGATCTCCCTTCGCAGGATCACAAGTGCTGATGGCT
>NC_092257.1:20922912-20975412 GCF_036320965.1 Panulirus ornatus | reverse complement strand
CTTATTGGGTACGACTTTAAAGGATATATATATATATATATATATATATATATATATATATATATATATATATATATATATATGATAATATATATATAAATATTATATATTTATATTTTATAATAAGTATTGAATAATATATTTATATTATTATTATGAATTAATGATTTAAGGAGAAAAATAGTATATTGTTTTCTGCGAGGTCACCGAATTCAAGGTTTGCGAATGACATGCAAATTTTTGTTTTTGAAGTATTTTGATAGTTTAATCACGTGGGAAATTGGTGATTGAAATTTGGTTAAGGGTTGGGAGCGTGTGGGGTGGATTTGCATTTGTCTTTGTATCTGCCTCTCATGCTGTTGTCAAGGACGTCGTCTTGCTATTTACCAATATATAATATATATATATATATATATATATATATATATATAATTATATATATATATATATATAATATATATATTATATATATATATTGTGTGTGTGTGTGTGTGTGTGTGGTGTGTCTGTGTGTCTGTGTTGCGGTCTTGTTGTGTGTGTGTAGTTAGTGAGAAGAGAGAGAGAGAGAGAGAGAGAGAGAGAGAGAGAGAGAGAGAGAGAGAGAGAGAGAGATTCATACCATCGATGTTCATCTTAGAAATAATTCTCTCTCTCTCTCTCTCTCTCTCTCTCTCTCTCTCTCTCTCTCTCTCTCTCTCTCTCTCTCTCTCTCTCTCTCTCTCTCTCTCTCTCTCTCTCTCTCTCTCTCTTCAGTACTATATGTGGTATTGAGCCAGCCCTTCTGTTCTTCATTATTTATTTTTTTTTGCACGCGCATCCATGACTCCGTTACTCATATGATGTCCTCTCTTCTCCCTTACAGGTAATACAGCAGCGCGTGGCACGTGATGGTGTGGTAGAATCCCTGGCGAGGTTCCTCTGGTAAGGGCGTGAGAGCCTGTGGTGAGGCAGACGCGCAAGACCTCCCCATGTATAACCTCCTTGTTAAACCCCCCGAGTTCGCAGACCGTCCCATCATTTGAGTTCTCTCCGAATTGAATGATGGGGGGTGAGGAAAGGAAGGGGATAAGGATGGGGGGTTTACACTGTGGTCGCCAGATGGGAGTGAAGGTGAGGTGAGGGTGGGGAGTGACTGGATCCATCTGGTTGTTTGAGTGTGAGGGAGGGAGGTTGTGAAAGGTTGTTTCGAGGTTGTAGCAGCGAGGTAAAGTTGAGGGTTGCTTGGCGGCGCCGAAGGAGAGGGGATGGCGAAGTCCCCAATTCGTCCTCGGAGCTGTACACACGCCCTGGGGGTTTGTTCAGAGATATGGGCTTGTCTGTGTGGTATACAGGCGACAAGTGGGTGAGTAGACACTAGGGGTAGATAAATAGACGGAAGGGAGGCTGGGGGAAGAGGGCTCTACAGGGTAGATACTGTCACCCGCTGGTATATGCGGGAGGGGAGAGGTGGCGTGGCCGGCTCCTCCTCTGGGTGAGCTTCCAGCCGGCTCCCTAAGGCCTGTGTGGTCGATCTACCGGCTCTCTAAGGCTGTGTGGTCGATCTACCGGCTTTCTAAGGCTGTGTGGTCGATCTACCGGCTTTCTAAGGCTGTGTGGTCGATCTCCCGGCTTCCTAAGGCCGTGTGGTCGATCTACCGGCTTTCTAAGGCTGTGTGGTCGATCTACCGGCTTTCTAAGGCTGTGTGGTCGATCTACCGGCTCTCTAAGGCTGTGTGGTCGATCTACCGGCTTTCTAAGGCTGTGTGGTCGATCTCCCGGCTTCCTAAGGCCGTGTGGTCGATCTCCCGGCTTCCTAAGGCCGTGTGGTCGATCTCGCGGCTTCCTAAGGGCGTGTGGTCGATCTCGCGGCTTCCTAAGGGCGTGTGGTCGATCTCCCGGCTTCCTAATGCCGTGTGGTCGATCTCCCGGCTTCCTAAGGCCGTGTGGTCGATCTCCCGGCTTCCTAATGCCGTGTGGTCGATCTCCCGGCTTCCTAAGGCCGTGTGGTCGATCTCCCGGCTTCCTAAGGGCGTATTGTTCCTTGTGCCGGATCTGTAAGGAAGGCTGTGTGGTCGGTCCTTCCCTTCCCCCGGCTCTCCTCAGTTAGTTTATGTGATCATTCTACCGGTTCCCTAATGGTACGTCCGCCGCTGTACTCGGCTTTGTAATTGTGTCCGGTCGCTTAGTTAAGACCCTGAGCTACGGGTGGAGGAGGTGGACCCGGAGAACCACCTCAAGATAGAGTACGGTGGTTGTACTGTGTGTCTGTGTGTGTGTCTGCGTGTGTGTGTGTGTGTGTGTGTGTGTGTGTGTGTGTGTCTGTGTCTGTGTGTGACTGTGTGTCCCTCTCTGGCCACTGTCGACATTGTCAAAGTGGTGTTTGGAAAGTTGAAGTCTGTCTGTCACCCACGATCCCCCCCCTCCCTTTTTACTCTCTCTCTCTCTCTCTCTCTCTCTCTCTCTCTCTCTCTCTCTCTCTCTCTCTCTCTCTCTCTCTCTCTCTCTCTCTCTCTCTCGCCCACCTCCTTCCTCCCGACGCTGCTGCAGCATCTTTCAGCGGGGGTGACCCAACGCTGAGACTCTGTGTTCTTGGCCTCCGTCTTCTGTCTTGATACATAACACTGGTGTAGTAGAGTGTGCTGGACATTCCCCCCTCCCCCACCTCATCATTCGTATTCGTCAATGGTATTCTTAATATTTACCAAGGAGACCGTTCGTCCCTTCGCTTAAGTCTTTCCCCTGGAGTTCTGTGGATAGGTTAGGTACGGTAAGGGGGCGGGCCGCCGCTCCTCCTCAAAAGACCTTCTCACTCACAGATTTATTTACCACTTATTTTGATTCCTAGTTGCGTCCAGAAGTGGATTTCAGTGTGGCCTCGAACTTCATCACTTTGCAGTCACTCGGGTTTGATTATGATCCTCGGCCATCTATCTGTGTGTGTGTGTGTGTGTGTGTGTGTGTGTGTGTGTATGTGTGTCTGTGTGTGTGGTGTCTGTGTGTCTGTGTGTGGGCAAGCCTCCTCGGAGTTGGTTCCAGTACCCTCGTGTGGTTCTGCCATGACACTGGCATATCATCTGCAAACATATCCAGGTTCGATTGCCAGTCTCCCTCCCTCTGGCGAGGCAGTTCCATAGATCGGGTAGAGCTGTGGGCCCAGGATCGAGACCTGGGGTACGACGCTGTCGGTCGCCCCAGCTCATTTTGCAGGAGGCTCCTCTCTCTCTCCCTCCTCCTCCTCTTCCTCCTCCTCCTCCTCCTGTCTGTCTGTCACCCGGCTCCTCTCTCCTCCTCCTCCTCCTCCTCCTCCTGTCTGTCTGTCTGTCTGTCTGTCTGTCACCCCAGCTGTTATACTTCTCTGGGTTCGTCCATGTAAGCGAGTCTCTCTCTCTCTCTCTCTCTCTCTCTCTCTCTCTCTCTCTCTCTCTCTCTCTCTCTCTCTCTCTCTCTCCCTTGTGACGTTGTGTCCCCCCCCCCTTGGCAACAGAACTCTATATTGAAGGTGAACATTAAGGGTCATTTCCTCATATCTTAACTGTATCTTACGAGTCTCTTTCGCCTGTTTTGTATCAGACATTGCATTTGACAATGTCTTATTAGGTTGATACAAACCTCCACGTTTGTGGTTTTTAGTGTGTGTGTGTGTGTGTGTGTGTGTGTGTGTGTGTGTGTGTGTGTGTGTGTGTGTGTGTAGCTCAAGGAGTGTGGGACACAGGATTGCCTGGCTGGCTAGAGACGGTTCCGGGATCTCCCGAGTTGATGGGAATTGAATGGAAGATGGGGGCGTTAATGGAGAGTTCATGGAGGGGTGTGTGGGGGAGTTGAGGAGAAGGGTGTGAGTTAGTGGGGAGTTGAGGGAAGGGTGTGAGTTAGTGGGGAGTTGAGGGAAGGGTGTGAGTTAGTGGGGAGTTGAGGGAAGGGTGTGAGTTAGTAGGGAGTTGAGGGATGGGTGTGAGTTAGTGGGGAGAGTTGAGGGATGGGTGTGAGTTAGTGAGGAAATTTGAGGGAAGGGTTTGAGTTAGTGGGGAGTTAAGGGAAGGGTGTGAGTTAATGAGGAGATATGAGGGAAGGGTTTGAGTTAGTGGGGAACTGAGGGAAGGGTGCGAGTTAGTGGGGAGTTGAGGGATGGGTGTGAGTTAGTGGAAGTGTAGTAGTAGAAGTTTCAGTTGATGGGGAGTTGAGGAGAGTGTGTGAGTTAATGGGGAGTTGAGCAGAGGAGTGAGAGTAGAAGTGAGAGAGTTTTGAGTTGCGAAGCTTGAGTGCAAAACTAAACCCTGAGATAAGGAGTGGAACTGATAATCCACTGATGGAAAGACGTATAAGAAGCAAGGCCGAGAACAGTAGACTCAGTTATTGGAATGTGATGATGATAGTGATGATATGATGATGATAGTGATGATGATGATGATGATGATAGTGATGATAATGATAGTGATGATGATGATGATAGTAATGATGATGATGATGATGATGATGATGATGATAGTGATGATGATGATGATGATAGTGATGATAATGATGGTGATGATGATGATGATAGTAATGATAATGATGATGATGATGATGATGATGATAGTGATGATGATGATGATAGTGATGATAATGATAGTGATGATGATGATGATAGTGATGATAATGATGATGATGATAGTGATGATAATGATGATGATAATGATGGTGATAGTGATGATAATGATGATGATAATGATGATGATGATGATAGTGATGATGACAGTGATGATGATGATGAGGAGGAGGGAGGAGGAGGACAGTGAGTAGGAGGAGGAGGCGACAGAGTGGACTAAAATGACTTAAGGGTGATAAAGGTTCACTCCAGCTCTCCCCCCCCCCCCCCCCACACTCTAATCCCTTCCCTCCCTCACCCTTCTCCCTCCCTCCTCACCCTTCTCCCTCCCTGGCCCTCCATCTAAGCTCCCATCACCTTGTGCTTTCCACGGACGGTGTTGGGGTAATTGTCGCGAACCTAGGGGGAAAGGTGAGAGGGGGGGAATGTCCACTTCACTGTTGATTACCTGCCTTCCTTCCACGCCCCCCCCCCCCCCCCCCTGCTGCTGCTCCTGCCACACGTACTCTACCATACACACACACACACACACACACACACACACACACACACACACACACACACACACACACACACCACGCCACACACCCTACCACACCCCACGAGTGCTGTGGCCTCGCCTCTCGACGATTTTGATGAGACACGAATTTTACTGGTGAGGTGGGAAGACCCTGAACCTGGTGCCAGGCCTGACCCTAGTAGTGCCAGCCCTGACCCTAGTAGTGCCAGCCCTGACCCTACTAGTGCCAGCCCTGACCCTAGTAGTGCCAGCCCTGACCCTAGTAGTGCCAGCCCTGACCCTAGTTGTGCCAGCCCTGACCCTAGTAGTGCCAGCCCTGACCCTAGTAGTGCCAGCCATGACCCTAGTAGTGCCAGCCCTGACCCTACTAGTGCCAGACCTGACCCTAGAGTGCCAGCCCTGACCCTGACCAACACCGTTCAGCCATAACCAGCACTGACCATGTGATTGTAAACACAAGGCAGTTCTAAAGAGCAGGGGGTGCCAGATGCCACAACACCCTGGCAGCTCTTACGTAAAGATGAAAACATCACTAATGATGGAGATCATACGAAGCAAATTGAAGTAGAACGAGACGTTATGAAGTAAACCGTTTAGTGTTTAAGACTAAACTGTTGGAGGAGCGGAAGAAAATCTTGTGTCATGGCAAACCACTGCAGAGGATGTTTAGTGTCAGACCACATCTCCAGCCTCAGAACCAGGAGTGGGATACAGTGCCACATAGTGTCCCACCCACCCAGAGACATGTACACCCTCACCTCTCTCTCTCTCTCTCTCTCTCTCTCTCTCTCTCTCTCTCTCTCTCTCTCTCTCTCTCTCCCCTCACCAAGGCACAGTACCCTGTGGAGAGGAGAGGGGAGGTGTATATAGATCACCACGTATAGTGACAGCTGTGGGGAGAGTTACAGCCATGCTATGGCCTCGGGTGTGGAGGAGGAGGAGGCAGGAGCAGCAGGAGAGTCGCTTCCTTTTAACAGCGTGATGTACCCTGGCCTCGGTAATCTCCCCCGTGCAGTGTGCCTCGACTTAAGTAAGTGAAGGGTGAGGGAGGGAGTGAGGGTTTCGGCTGGCGGCTGCCTCCTTGCTGGTTATAATCAGCTGGCATGCGGTCCCCCCTGATGTAACAGGCGTGTTCACCATCAGTTGGGGGAATCTTCGGGTACATATGTGCATATGTAATCGACAGCCGCGCCATTGCTTCATGTAATCTGCAAGGTCCACCACGCTTGTCCTCTCGTAATGGAGAGACGCACACTTCGCCTAATGTACCTGGTTTGGCTGGCTGGCTGGTGCCTGTAGAAAGCAGTCACACATCACAGAGTCCATTTGGGCGTATCATGAAGCGCTCATCGTTGGCCGCCCCCCCCTCCCCCGAGGTGTGCGGGGGAGAGAGAGAGAGAGAGAGAGAGGCCGTTCGCCTCACCCACCCACCCACCCATCTCCTCCTCCTCCTCCTCCCACCACCCGAGACTGAACGAGATGTGTCGACACGTTTCCAGTGGGTTCTGGGATGTTTCAGCTCTGTCAGAAGTCCTCTTGAGGAGCTTTGCCCTACCCCATCCTCCCTGGGTTCCCCGCCGATGAAGCGTTCTGAAGACTGGACCGAAGTGGTTCAAGATATTCTTTTCTTCTATAAATGTCTTATCGCAGGTGTTTCATTAGGTTCCAATCTCCTCTTTGAAGTATTCTAATCTCTTCTGGCTTCTTCCCGAGTCGTCCAAACACCTAAGGTACTCCCTGAAGCCGCCCACCCCCTAGCATCATCTACTAGCTGAGTTCCATTAGCATTTATCTTGATTATTTACCGTCCCCGATCCCACAAGGTACGCACCGCCGATGTCCTTTGATTAGTGTCGCGTTCGCTCCCTCGAAATGTTTGGCGACCTCTCATACTCCGGCGGGCGGTTCGGGTGAGAGTTTTGTGAGCAGCGCTTGCAGCACGAGATGTATTTTAACCCTTATCTGTAACTGCCTGGCACGGTCTCTCTCTCTCTCTCTCTCTCTCTCTCTCTCTCTCTCTCTCTCTCTCTCTCTCTCTCTCTCTCTCTCTCTCTCTCTCTCTCTCTCTCTCTCTCTTTCTTTGAAGGAGACTCATACCGTCTCTCTCTTTTTATCTCTCAAAACGGTCTAATGGACTATTATCTTTCGAGGTCTTTAACGCCTCTTATCTGATTTAAGTGTCAAGAACCTTTCCCCCCGTTGAAGTGTATGGCATTCCCTTATCTTTAAGAGCATCTGTTGAAGGGTATAGCAGTCCCCCCCTTCCCCTCCCCTTCCCTTTTTATCTGCCGTATAGCATCTAGTGGACCTGCACCTGTGGAACTGTATAGCATTCCATATCTGTTAATGTATCTAGGGACCACCCCCCCCCCCCCAGTCGTGGAGGTGTATAGCAGAACTTATCAGTTCAAGTGACTACGGGTCCCCATTTCTTTTAAGTGTATAGCAGCTCTTATCTTTTAGGTGTATAGCAGCCCTTATCTTTTAATGTATAGCAGCCCTTATCTTTTTATGTATAGCAGCCCTTATCTTTACAAGTCTCTAGGGGCTGTCGCTTGTAGAAACGCTTAGTATCTCTTATCTCTAGAGTCCTTAGAGACCCTTATCTGTTGAAGTGTATGGTAGCCCTTATCTGTTGAAGTGTATGGTAGCCCTTATCTGTTGAAGTGTATGGTAGCCCTTAGCTGTTGAAGTGTATGGTGTCCCTTATCTGTTGAAGTGTATGGTAGCCCTTAGCTGTTGAAGTGTATGGTGTCCCCTTATCTGTTGAAGTGTGTGGTAGCCCTTATCTGTTGAAGTGTGTGGTAGCCCTTATCTGTTGAAGTGTATGGTAGCCCTTATCTGTTGAAGTGTATGGTAGCCCTTATCTGTTGAAGTGTATGGTAGCCCTTATCTGTTGAAGTGTATGGTAGCCCTTATCTGTTGAAGTGTGTGGTACCCCTTATCTGTTGAAGTGTATGGTAGCCCTTATCTGTTGAAGTGTATGGTAGCCCTTATCTGTTGAAGTGTATGGTAGCCCTTATCTGTTGAAGTGTGTGGTACCCCTTATCTGTTGAAGTGTGTGGTAGCCCTTATCTGTTGAAGTGTATGGTAGCCCTTATCTGTTGAAGTGTATGGTAGCCGTTATCTGTTGAAGTGTGTGGTACCCCTTATCTGTTGAAGTGTATGCTAACCCCTTATCTGTTGAATGTATGGTAGCCCTTATCTGTTGAAGTGTGTGGTACCCCTTATCTGTTGAAGTGTATGGTAGCCCTTATCTATTAACTATATCTTGCCACTTTCAAAGTGTTTAATGATCCTCATTGGGTAAGGATTTAGAAGACTCCAAGCCCTTAAAAACATTTTGGACCCCCCCTGTCTCCTCGTGCGTCTTCGCAGCCCCCTTAGCCCTTTGGGGATCTTCGAGAACCTTATCTCCTTAAGCGTTTGGCGGCCGCCCTTAGCCTTTGATGCGTCTGGAGAGACTTTATCTCCTGGAGTGTCGAGCGGCCCTTGTCTCAAGTGTGAGGGGCCAGCGCAGTAAGAGCTCGTGTATCACCAACGCCTCTGCCACAGGCGTCTTATCTGGGCAGGGAAGATGTGCCTTGTGCCTGGGCTATTCTTCTATCGCTTTTATTTGCTTGCCATCTTAATTCGCGTTTATTTCTAGCCCAGAATAGTTCCGTGGTCTGGTGGTTGTGGTGGTGGGGCGTTAGTGCGTTTTCTCTCTCTCTCTCTCTCTCTCTCTCTCTCTCTCTCTCTCTCTCTCTCTCTCTCTCTCTCTCTCTCTCTCTCGCTCTCTCTCTCTCTCTCTCTCTCTCTCTCTCTCTCTCTCTCTCTCTCTCTCTCTCTCTCTCTCTCTCTCTCTCTCTCTCCACTAGCAGGCTCCCCCCCCCCGTCTCTCCGTCTCTCAACGTCTCTCCCTCATCCACCAGCAGGCCGCCCCCCCTCCTCCCCCCGTCTCTCACCGTCTCTTCCTCATCCACTCCTGTAGCCCCCACCCCGTCTCTCACCGTCTCTTTGTCATCTCATAATCTCTCTAATGTCATAAGTGTGGATGCGCAGCATGATCACACTCCGACTTCCACCCGCCCGTCCACCAGTCTTTCCCTTATCATTATGTTCACCCCGGCTGTGCCTCGCTGTGCCATGCCGAGTTGCTAGGATCCCTGTGTGTTGCAGAGAAGTGTTCTCTGTCAACATCACCACATCCAGTGGGGAACTGACGCTTCGTAACAGTGTGTTTCTTTGTCCTTGTGTGTGTGTGTGTGTGTGTCATATGTGTGTGTGTGTGTGTGTCTGTGTGTGTGTGTGTGTCATATGTGTGTGTGTGTGTGTGTGTGTGTGTGTGTGTGTGTGTGTGTGTGTGTCTGTGTGTGTCATATGTGTGTGTGTGTGTGTGTGTGTGTATGTGTGTGTGTGTGTGTGTGTGTGTGCATAATGGTCGTAATGATAATAATTGTTATCAATGATGATAACATTAATATTGATGGTTAGTAATAATGATGATAATGATAATAATAGTAATGATAATAATGATATTAACAATAATAATGATAATGATGATAATAGTAATGATAATGGTATTGATAATAGTAATTATAATAATAATAATGATTATGATAATAATAATAATAATAATAATAATAATAATAATAATGATAATAGTAGTAATAATAATGATATTCATAATAATAACAATTATAATGATAATAGTGATAATATAAGGTGAAGAAGAACTAGCAGTTTATTGTAATAAGCTATGGCCAAAGGCCGAAACTATTGAGACATAAGAGGCTTTAAGATGGGAGAGTGCGTTAAGCAGACAGTCTTTACCCAAACATGATCACAGGTTATTCAAAATGTACACAGTGTTTGGGATGGGTCTGTTCTGCTAGTGGTCTGTACGAGTTCGAATGGGCTCGGTGCTATTTTTTGTACCGCACCTGAACCCGGGGGACGGGGGATCTCTGATGGCAGGAGTTGACGGTGGCGGGCAGTGGCTTCTTCCCAAATCGTCGGATGAGGTCCAAGTGATGGAAAAGTGGGGGAGATGGAAGGACCAGTGTGTTCAGCGCCACTTGATATGGGGAGGTTTGGGGGGAAGGGGTCGGAGATGATCCTGCCTGCCGTTTTCTACACCCTTTTCCAGTAGTCTCCGTTGCACGGTGGATGGGGAGGAAGACCAGGTAGGGGAGGCATGGGTAAAGCTGGGTAGAATATAAAGTTATGCATGTGTTCGTGCAGGAGCAGTCAAGTGTCTTGTGTCGACGAGGGATGTGGAGACGATGGTAGGTCTTGAATGATGGTGGTGACCTGCTCTCCTCCTCCTCCCCCAGCGTCGTCCAGCGATGATGACAGAGTAGGTTAGGTACGCAACCTAGAGGGGTTGGATTGGGCAGAATAGGTTAGGTACGCAACCTAGAGGGGTTGGATTGGGCAGAATAGGTTAGGTAGGCAACCTAGAGGGGTTGGATTGGGTAGAGTAGGTTAGGTAGGCAACCTAGAGGGGTTGGATTGGGCAGAGTAGGTTAGGTAGGCAACCTAGAGGGGTTGGATTGGGCAGAGTAGGTTAGGTACGCAACCTAGAGGGGGTTGGATTGGGCAGAGTAGGTTAGGTACGCAACCAAGAGGGGTTGGATTGGGCAGAGTAGGTTAGGTACGCAACCAAGAGGGGTTTGGATTGGGCAGAGTAGGTTAGGTAGGCAACCTAGAGGGGTTGGATTGGGCAGAGTAGGTTAGGTAGGCAACCTAGAGGGGGTTGGATTGGGCAGAGTAGGTTAGGTACGCAACCTAGAGGGGGTTGGATTGGGCAGAGTAGGTTAGGTACGCAACCTAGAGGGGTTGGATTGGGCAGAGTAGGTTAGGTACGCAACCTAGAGGGGTTGGATTGGGCAGAGTAGGTTAGGTAGGCAACCTAGAGGGGTTGGATTGGGCAGAGTAGGTTAGGTACGCAACCTAGAGGGGGTTGGATTGGGCAGAGTAGGTTAGGTACGCAACCAAGAGGGGTTGGATTGGGCAGAGTAGGTTAGGTACGCAACCAAGAGGGGTTTGGATTGGGCAGAGTAGGTTAGGTAGGCAACCTAGAGGGGTTGGATTGGGCAGAGTAGGTTAGGTAGGCAACCTAGAGGGGGTTGGATTGGGCAGAGTAGGTTAGGTACGCAACCTAGAGGGGGTTGGATTGGGCAGAGTAGGTTAGGTACGCAACCTAGAGGGGTTGGATTGGGCAGAGTAGGTTAGGTACGCAACCTAGAGGGGTTGGATTGGGCAGAGTAGGTTAGGTACGCAACCTAGAGGGGTTGGATTGGGCAGAGTAGGTTAGGTACGCAACCTAGAGGGGGTTGGATTGGGCAGAGTAGGTTAGGTAGGCAACCTAGAGGGGGTTGGATTGGGTAGAGTAGGTTAGGTACGCAACCTAGAGGGGGTTGGATTGGGCAGAGTAGGTTAGGTACGCAACCTGGAGGGGATTGGACTGGGGGACCCACCCCTGTGAAATGGGTCGGGACAAGAAGGGAGATGAGATCGATGTTGATAGCTTCGGTCTTTATCGCAGTTTGGAGAGGTTGTGGTTGTGGTTGAGGGCATTGTGGAAGGTTGTGTTCAGATGGCATAGGTGTTGTTACACCCTGACGCCAATCGTAAGGTCGTCCTCCCACCAGCGCGTCGTACATTAGGATGAGGAAATGCAAAAGGTTCACGTCTTTGGGACACGCTGTGGTTGAGGGACTGGAAGATGGGGATGACCCCACGAAAGCGAGGAGCCTAGCGTGGGGAAGCCAGCAAGCCACGGAGCGAGACTTCTGTGTGTGTGTGTGTGTGTGTATGTGTGCTCCCCTGTGAGTTCAGTGTTTGCCAGAGCGGCTCGCCCAGTTTACTGATGGCTGGCGGTGTCTCACTGTTCGCCAGGCTGGGTGTTCGCCACCGCCTTGTCCCTCTCATCACTAAATAATTCCTTTGTCTGGCCTCGTCTGCTTTTGTCTCCAACTGTGTATCATATCCCTCGATCTTTGTCCTGGCTGCTCCCCTACCAACCCCCCTTCCCCATGTCTCAGCATACATGTATACATACAGGGGCGCATGCATTATACATATGTACCTTGTGTAACCTGGTTGCGATGCACCGTTCGGATTGCTTCTTACAGACGCGTTGAAATCGCCCGTCGTGTGTTCAGATATTTTTTTTTGACGCGATGGTTGTTATGATCCTTCCTTCCCTCTCTCTTTAGTGTTGTTGTTATTATTGTTATTACTAGTGTACCATCTTCTGATGTTTCCTTGGAATAGGCAGAGGCCAGCTTGGGTATGATGTCCTATTTGAATTCTGGGCATGGTAGCCATACTTTGCGATAATATCACTTGAAGTAAGAAAAAAAATTATCTCTTTTCGAAGTGATTAAATTGATGTCGTTCTTGCGATAGGGATATATATATATATATATATATATATATATATATATATATATATATATATATATATATATATATATATATATATATTCATTTTGCTTTGTCGCTGTCTCCCGCGTTTGCGAGGTAGCACAAGGAAACAGACGAAAGAAATGGCCCAACCCACCCCCATACACATGTATATACATACACGTCCACACACGCAAATATACATACCTATACATCTCGATGTACACATATATATACACACACAGACACATACATATATACCCATGCACACAATTCACACTGTCTGCCTTTATTCATTCCCATATATATATATATATATATATATATATATATATATATATATATATATATATGAGTTGGTGATAGATGGTTGAGATAACAGCAGCGAAGAGATGCGTTGTTACTTTGATGGGTTGAAGATAAGTGTCTACAAGTCCATTAGCATATGATATCCTTCTTCGCTTAAACAAACTCTCTGCTACAGACACACTGCACAGACCGCTACGCAGACATTATATACAGACGGTGTGACACAGTCACTGTATACCGTGTCACATGCCCTGTATACAGACAGCGTTACGCCGAGTGTTACACAGACACCGTGTACCAGAGCGTCACACGAACACTGTGTACAGACAGTTGCACGTAGACGCAGCGGGCCGCTGGCCATAGAGACAGTTAAAAGGAATAATCGCACAGCTTAATGCATTAATTTCCCATCGAAGAACACATTATTGTACGCGCAGTTCCTGAACAGAGGTGGTGAGTGTTTTGGTGCGTTCTGCCACTCCTTCCTCCACGCACTTCATCCTGGTCACCTGTGCAGTTGTGTTTCAAAATGACGTTGCTGTTGTAGGGTGTGGGTGAGAGGTAGGTGTGTGTGTGTGTGTGTGTGTGTGTGTGTAGGTGTGGGTGAGAGGTAGGCGTGTGTGTGTGTGTGTGTGTGTGTAGGTGTGGATGTGAGGTGGGCGTGTGTGTGTAGGTGTGGTGTGAGGTAGGCATGTGTGTGTGAAGGCGTGGGTGAGAGGTAGGCGTGTGTGTGTGTGTGTGTGTGTGTGTGTGTGGGTGTGAGGTAGGCGTGTGGGTAAGTCGGCGTGGGTGTGAGGCGAGGTGTAGCAGGCGTGGGAATATCTTGGCTGTTGGAGGCGGGGTGTAGCGGCAGCAGTAGGGTGTAAGTGTGGGTTGTTGTTGGCCAGCCCAGCCTACGCCAGATGCCCCTACGGTATGTAACGGCGGCGAAGCCATCTTCTTCTTCCTCACATCTCAACGATGTTTTCACACACACACACACACACACACACACACACACACACACACACACACACACACACACACCTCCGTCTCGTTGACCCCCTGACTGTGATCTGTCCGGCCGAAGTCCTCGGCGGGAGACAAGGTTTTCGTCCAGGTTATTGTACGACCGTCCGTGCATGTGGGGGTCTCTTTGCTAAGGGTTAGAAGTGTGAAGAGGTGGTGTGTGTGTGTGTGTGACGAGGTCATCGTGTCTTGGGCAGAGTGAGGGATGATGGCGTTGCACGGCCGGGCCATGCGGGTTGGGCGTCCGTCCGGCCCAGCTCAGACCTTCGTATGTAAGTATTAGTCTCATTGATAAAGGGCGTGATGGGTGATGGTCTGTGTGTATGTGTGTGTGGGGTGATGGGTGATGGGTGGTGGTGGTGTGTGTGTGGTGTGATGGGTGGTGATGGTGGTGTGTGTGGTGGGGAGTGAGGGTGTGAGGAAGGAGGGTGGCGGCGTGTGTGGAGCAGGGGAGGCAGGCCTCAGTGGACGCTTCACACTGGCATTGACCCACTGTTGACGCAACTTGAGGTGATCAGGCTTAATTGTGGGCCAGAGGGTGATGTCCAGACCCACCACCCACGCCCACATCTCCATACACCCGTACCCTGAACCCACGCCCCATACCCTGCACCCACGCCCCATACCTTGCACACACACACCCATACCTTGCACACATACACCCATACCTTGTACACACACCCGTACCTTGCGCACACAACACCCACCCACCACCCTCCACCCAGACCCTCCACCCTCCACCTAGACCCTCCACCCTCCACCCAGACCCTCCACCCACCATATATATTCATATATCTATAATCACCGCAGGACTCCATTCTGGGAGAGAGTCCTTCTCGGTGCTTATCCATGATCTCTTTTCCAGAGACTCCTGCCGCCAAGGGCTGCGCTGCTTTCAGTAGCAGAGAAATATGGTCTCCTTTGAAGTAAGGAGTTCTCCTAGTGATACGGCCCCACCAAAGGTGATTTTTCACTCGCGGTGTAACCTCTTGCAGGCGGAGTCCGGTAACACACACACACACACACACACACACACACACACACACACACACACACACACACACATATACATGGTATACATGCGATTGTCTTGCACAATCGCATGTATGCCAAATTTTCGTTCATTAATTCTCTTCCTGTTTTTACCAAATGGCGTCCTAGCTTCGTCTCTTCGTTGTATATCAACTGATTGTTATATTCCTCTCTTGTGTCTCTCCTGATGATGTGATTATTACACGAAAGTGCACTTGGGAACTTATCGTGTTTCATTTTCCCCGTGGACTCATAGGAATGTATATATAGACACGAGGAGGACGAGAGATGCAAAGCGTAGGTGTGCTCGGGGACGAGGGATCCTAACGGTCAATCCTCATGTGGCTGGTCTCCACACAGAAAGTGTGGGAAGCAGCTGTATCCGTGTGTGTGTGTGTGTGTGTGTGTGTGTGTGTGTGTGTGCTTCGCGCTCAACCATAGGAGCAGTTGGTAGGGGGGGGGAAGCGTGCAGACACCTCACAAGATATATATATATATATATATATATATATATATATATATATATATATATATATATATATATATATATATATATAAAGTATTCAGATGTCTTTATTGTGCTGTATAGCGCTTCAAAAAGCAACGCACTTGACACATTCAACAAAGAAGAAGAAGAAAGAATAAATAAGAATAATCAATTCAAAATCATTTATATAAAGAATGAACATTCCCTTGCACGTCAG
The DNA here is from genome assembly GCF_036320965.1 of Panulirus ornatus. Taxonomy (NCBI): domain Eukaryota; kingdom Metazoa; phylum Arthropoda; class Malacostraca; order Decapoda; family Palinuridae; genus Panulirus; species Panulirus ornatus. Next base: position 20,959,883 of record NC_092257.1, on the reverse strand, counting down.
GACCCCGAAATGTTATGGGTCTGTCATGTTCAATTGACAGACCCTTCTGTTCTCTAGTACAATTACAGTGATTTACAACAGTCCTGTTATTTATTTCATTAATTTTCGTCCGTCTTACATATATATATATATATATATATATATATATATATATATATATATATATATGAATTATGTGCATGTGTATATATGTATATGTTTGTGTGTGTATATATATATATATGTACGTTGAGATGTATAGGTATGTATATTTGCGTGTGTGGACGTGTATGTATATACATGTGTATGTGGGTGGGTTGGGCCATTCTTTCGTCCGTTTCCTTGCGCTACCTCGCTAACGCGGGAGACAGCGACAAAGCAAAATATATATATATTGGACAACAAGCAAACGCTTTCATAATTAAAACCGTTCTTAGTCCAGGGGTATATAACAAGATCCATTGTTCTCGAGTCGCCGAGACAGAACAGGCACACATGTTCACTCAGAACACCACCCGACACCTGAGATGTTGTCGTATCGCCAGAGCCACAAATGGAAAGTTGTGATGATGTTTGCAGAAAAGACAAGACCAACGGTGCGTTTGCCTTCCTGTCAAAGATGGAAAAGTATGTTACACTACACTCCCCCAGAGTGGCATGTTACACCACCCCCAGAGTGGTATGTTACACCCCCAGAGTGGCATGTTACACCACCCCCAGAGTGGCATGATACACCCCCAGAGTGGTATGTTACACCCCCAGAGTGGTATGTTACGCCCCCAGAGTGGCATGATACGCCCCCAGAGTGGCATGATACACCCCCAGAGTGGCATGATACACCCCCAGAGTGGCATGATACACCCCCAGAGTGGCATGATACACCCCAGAGTGGCATGATACACCCCCAGAGTGGCATGATACACCCCCAGAGTGGCATTTTACACCCCCAGAGTGGCATGTTACACCACCCCCAGAGTGGCATGATACACCCCCAGAGTGGCATGATACACCCCCAGAGTGGTATGTTACACCCCCAGAGTGGCATTTTACACCCCCAGAGTGGTATGTTACACCCCCAGAGTGGCATTTTACACCCCCAGAGTGGCATGATACACCCCCAGAGTGGTATGTTACACCCCCAGAGTGGTATGTTACACCCCCAGAGTGCATGTTACACCCCCAGAGTGGTATGTTACACCCCCAGAGTGGTATGTACACCCCCAGAGTGGCATTTTACACCCCCAGAGTGGTATGTTACACCCCGAGAGTGATATGTTACACCCCCAGAGTGCATGATACACCCCCAGAGTGGTATGTTACACCCCGAGAGTGATATGTTACACCCCCAGAGTGGTATGTTACACCCCGAGAGTGATATGTTACACCCCCAGAGTGGTATGTTACACCCCCAGAGTGGTATGTTACACCCCGAGAGTGATATGTTACACCCCCAGAGTGGTATGTTACACCCCGAGAGTGATATGTTACACCCCCAGAGTGGTATGTACACCCCCAGAGTGGCATGTTACACCCCCAGAGTGGTATGTTACACCCCGAGAGTGATATGTTACACCCCCAGAGTGGTATGTACACCCCCAGAGTGCATGATACACCCCCAGAGTGGCATGTTACACCCCCAGAGTGGCATTTTACACCCCCAGAGTGGTATGTTACACCCCCAGAGTGGCATGTTACACCCCCAGAGTGGCATGTTACACCCCCAGAGTGCATGATACACCCCCAGAGTGGTATGTTACACCCCCAGAGTGGCATTTTACACCCCCAGAGTGGTATGTACACCCCCAGAGTGGCATGTTACACCCCCAGAGTGCATGTTACACCCCCAGAGTGGCATGATACACCCCCAGAGTGGCATGTTACACCCCCAGAGTGGTATGTTACACCCCGAGAGTGATATGTTACACCCCCAGAGTGGCATGTTACACCCCCAGAGTGGTATGTTACACCCCCAGAGTGGTATGTTACACCCCCAGAGTGGTATGTTACACCCCCAGAGTGGTATGTTACACCCCCAGAGTGGCATGTTACACCCCCAGAGTGGCATGTTACACCCCCAGAGTGGCATGATACACCCCCAGAGTGGCATGATACACCCCCAGAGTGGTATGTTACACCCCGAGAGTGATATGTTACACCCCCAGAGTGGCATGTTACACCACCCCCAGAGTGGCATTTTACACCCCTAGAGTGGCATGATACACCCCCAGAGTGGTATGTTACACCCCCAGAGTGGTATGTTACACCCCGAGAGTGATATGTTACACCCCCAGAGTGGTATGTTACACCCCGAGAGTGATATGTTACACCCCCAGAGTGGTATGTTACACCCCCAGAGTGGCATGATACACCCCCAGAGTGGTATGTACACCCCCAGAGTGCATGATACACCCCCAGAGTGGCATTTTACACCCCCAGAGTGGCATGATACACCCCCAGAGTGGTATGTTACACCCCCAGAGTGCATGATACACCCCCAGAGTGGCATTTTACACCCCCAGAGTGGTATGTTACACCCCCAGAGTGGCATGATACACCCCCAGAGTGGTATGTTACACCCCGAGAGTGATATGTTACACCCCCAGAGTGGTATGTTACACCCCGAGAGTGATATGTTACACCCCCAGAGTGGTATGTTACACCCCCAGAGTGGCATGTTACACCCCCAGAGTGGCATGATACACCCCCAGAGTGGCATGTTACACCCCCAGAGTGGTATGTTACACCCCCAGAGTGGCATGTTACACCCCCAGAGTGGCATGTTACACCCCCAGAGTGGTATGTTACACCCCCAGAGTGGTATGTTACACCCCCAGAGTGGCATGATACACCCCCAGAGTGGCATGTTACACCCCCAGAGTGGTATGTACACCCCGAGAGTGATATGTTACACCCCCAGAGTGGTATGTTACACCCCCAGAGTGGCATGTTACACCCCCAGAGTGGTATGTTACACCCCCAGAGTGGCATGTTACACCCCCAGAGTGGTATGTACACCCCCAGAGTGGTATGTTACACCCCCAGAGTGGTATGTTACACCCCGAGAGTGATATGTTACACCCCCAGAGTGGCATGATACACCCCCAGAGTGGTATGTTACACCCCCAGAGTGGTATGTACACCCCCAGAGTGGCATGTTACACCCCCAGAGTGGTATGTTACACCCCCAGAGTGGTATGTTACACCCCCAGAGTGGTATGTACACCCCCAGAGTGGTATGTACACCCCCAGAGTGGTATGTTACACCCCCAGAGTGGTATGTTACACCCCGAGAGTGATATGTTACACCCCCAGAGTGGCATGTTACACCCCCAGAGTGGCATGATACACCCCCAGAGTGGCATGATACACCCCCAGAGTGGCATGATACACCCCCAGAGTGGCATGATACACCCCCAGAGTGGTATGTTACACCCCGAGAGTGATATGTTACACCCCCAGAGTGGCATGTTACACCCCGAGAGTGGTATGTTACACCCCCAGAGTGGCATGATACACCCCCAGAGTGGCATGATACACCCCCAGAGTGGCATGTTACACCCCCAGAGTGGCATGATACACCCCCAGAGTGGCATGATACACCCCCAGAGTGGTATGTTACACCCCCAGAGTGGCATGATACACCCCCAGAGTGGTATGTTACACCCCGAGAGTGATATGTTACACCCCCAGAGTGGTATGTTACACCCCGAGAGTGATATGTTACACCCCCAGAGTGGTATGTTACACCCCGAGAGTGATATGTTACACCCCAGAGTGGTATGAACGTCAGGGTCAGAGCACTCGAGAGCGTGCAAGACAGCTACACTTGTGTCGCCTCCTCACGTGTGCCTCTCTGTATTCATAGATTTTCGTTCATTGGTGTCTCTTCCCGTTTGTCCCATATACATATGTATATATATGTTGGAAAGGATCACAATTTTGCGCGTGATCAAGCATATTCCTATGAGTCCACGGGGAAAATGAAACACGAAAGTTCCCAAGTGCACTTTCGTGTAATAATCACATCATACATCATCAGGGGAAACACAAGAGAGAAATATAACAGTCAGTTGATATACATCGAAGAGACGAAGCTAGGACGCCATTAGGTAAACATGTTTACCAAATGGCGTCCTAGCTTCGTCTCTTCGATGTATATCAACTGACTGTTATATTTCTCTCTTGTGTCTCCCCTGATGATGTGATTATTACACGAAAGTGCATTTGGAACCTATCGTGTTTTATTTTCCCCGTGGACTCACAGGAATATCTTGATCACGTGCAAAATTGTGGTCATTTCCAACATATATATATATATATATATATATATATATATATATATATATATATATATATATATATATATATATATATATATATATCCCTATGAGTCCACGGGGAATATATATATACCATACAGTATCCTTTCACTGTAGGACTCGAACCGGCACCATGCATTTCACATGTCGCCGACAGCATCTCACCCTGGAAACCTAGGCCATTGTAGAAGCGCTTCACCTCATAATGAGTCTGATGCTATACTCCCTCCCGACCACACATCAACCTCATTTCATGAGGTCTTGACCTCCTTTGCTTTAATGAGGTCAATACGAGGTAATTAGTACGGACGTGCCCCCTCTCGTCTCAGGTCCTGTATTCATTAATTTGCCTTTTTTTTTTCCCCTTCCTCCTCCACTTCCTCCTTTTCCCCTCCTCCTCCCCTTCTCCCCTCTCAGCGCATGACGTTAGAGCGCTGTACATGTTAATTGTTCGCTAAATTGTTATTATCATAAATATGTCTTTGGATACGTTTTTATTGGATGTTTTATGACTAGAGATGTTAGCAGGTCGGGTCTCTGGCGCTAATGGATGGTGGGGCCCCGGGGATGTGTGTGTGTGTGTGTGTGGGGGGGTGGATGGGGAAGGAGGAGGGAAGACCCAGGTTCCCTGTGGGTAATTGCTGTGGGGGATGGTGATGGGTGGGGACATCCTTGTAGGAAGGATAGTGTAGCCCTGACGGAGGGGGGGACAGTGTAGCCCTGACGGAGGGGGGGACAGTGTAGCCCTGACGGAGGGGGTACAGTGTAGCCCTGACGGAGGGGGGGACAGTGTAGCCCTGACGGAGGGGGTACAGTGTAGCCCCGACGAAGGGGGGACAGTGTAGCCCTGACGGAGGGGGGACAGTGTAGCCCTGACGGAGGGGGGGGCAGTGTAGCCCTGACGGAGGGGGGTACAGTGTAGCCCTGACGAAGGGGGGGACAGTGTAGCCCTGACGGAGGGGGGTACAGTGTAGCCCTGACGGAGGGGGGTACAGTGTAGCCCTGACGGAGGGGGGGCAGTGTAGCCCTGACGGAGGGGGGGACAGTGTAGCCCTGACGGAAGGGGGGGACAGTGTAGCCCTGACGGAGAGGGGTACAGTGTAGCCCTGACGGAGGGGGGAGAGTGTAGCCCTGACGAAGGGAGGGACAGTGTAGCCCTGACGAAGGGGGTACAGTGTAGCCCTGACGGAGGGGGGTACAGTGTACCCCTGACGAAGGGGGGGGCAGTGTAGCCCTGACGGAGGGGGGGGTACAGTGTAGCCCTGACGGAGGGGGGTACAGTGTAGCCCTGACGGAGGGGGGGACAGTGTAGCCCTGACGGAGGGGGGTACAGTGTAGCCCTGACGGAGGGGGGAGAGTGTAGCCCTGACGGAGGGGGGGACAGTGTAGCAGGGGGACAGTAGAGTAGAGTGGCACTAGGAGCGGAGGACAGTGAAGGGAGAGGACAGAAAAGGGAGATAGTTAAGGTAGAGGACAGTTTAGGGGGGGAGGGGGACATGTGAGGATAATAGTAAGGGAGGACAGTGACATTAAGGGGGGGCGGCTAGGGAGAGGACAGTGTAGACGGGATTGGACAGTGCGGCAGGGAGAGTAGGGGGGTAGAGGACAGTGTGGGGGAGGGAGAGAACGGTATTGGGAAGGGAGAGGACAGTGTGGGGGAGGGAGAGGACAGTGTGGGAGAGGGAGAGGACAGGGTAATGCAGGGAAGACAGCGTGCGATGGAGTATGGCAGAGTGGACGTGGCTGAGGTATTCACGTGGTGTTTGGCACACACACACATACACACACACACACACACACACACACACACACACACACACACACACACACACACACACACACACACACCCTACCTGGGGTCGATGGGACCAGGTCAATCAACCACCCAACCCACCCATCCACTCCCCAGCACCCCAGCCCACCTTACATCTGTCGTATGGGGAGAGGCGGGGCGGGGTGTTGAAGGGACAAGGGGCGTAAGAAGCACAGATGTGGTGGAGGGTTTAAACACAGGGGGGTTTCCTGGAAGATCAAAGGGCATAATGTGTGTGGACCATACGGGTGGGTATCAACGCCCAGGGTCGAGGTCGTCGGAGTCGTGGTGGTATGGGGTCGTCAGCGGGTCGTCTCCTGGACTGAGACGGTGGGACGGGACGACCCCGACCAACATGGATGTATCTGAAGGATGTATCGGAAGTGAGTCTCAAACCCCCGTGGTAACAAGAGGTCGGGGACTTGCGTCAAGTCCGTGCCGAGCCACACGACCGCATCCGGGCGTGTCTCTCTCTCGCGTATGACATCTGTGTCTCAGTATAGACCCGTAAGGTCGAGTGTGGCACGTCGGTTTGTGGACCCGAGTGATCAAGTTCATCTAATTGCCTGCAAGTTGTCTCCATCAGCACCTGCATCTCCCGACTGGTCGTTCATTACGTCACTAATTGGTCGTTCGTATATGCCGCTGATTGTGTTCACTTATCGCTTCGCTTGCCTACCTGACTATTGGCAGATGCATTTTGAGAAGGTCACGTCTCTTCCTTCAAGGGGAGGATTACAGTTTCTTCTGGTGTGCCTACAGCTGTATCATCATCCCCTGTAATTGAAATTCAGTTGAATTACAGGAGGAAATGAAGTAAGACAAATACAGTGCACTGTGGCATGAGCTTGTGTACAGAAGAACCAAAGGAAGACAAACAGAACAGCAGTGTTTAGTGTCTAGTGTTATTTTTGTGAGGGAGAAGAGCATGATGTCAGACAGTCCCAATTGGGGGGAGAGCAGGTATTCTTCGTCAGCAGTAGAGAACACGCGTCAGTTCCAGCAGGTGTTCTTCTTCAGCAGGACAGAACACACGTCAGTTCCAGCAGATGTTCTTCTTCAGCAGGACAGAACACACGTCAGTTCCAGCTGGTGTTCTTCTTCAGCAGGACAGAACACACGTCAGTTCCAGCAGATGTTCTTCTTCAGCAGGATAGAACACACGTCAATTCCAGCAGGTGTTCTTCTTCAGCAGTAGAGAACAAGTCAGTTCCAGCAGATGTTCTTCTTCGGCAGGACAGAACACACGTCAGTTCCAGCAGATGTTCTTCTTCAGCAGGACAGAACACACGTCAGTTCCAGCAGATGTTCATCTTCAGCAGGACAGAACACACGTCAGTTCCAGCAGATGTTCTTCTTCAGCAGGATAGAACACACGTCAATTCCAGCAGGTGTTCTTCTTCAGCAGTAGAGAACAAGTCAGTTCCAGCAGATGTTCTTCTTCAGCAGTAGAGAACACGTTAGTTCCAGCAGATGTTCTTCTTCAGCAGGACAGAAAACGTCAGTTCCAGCTTCTTCTTCAGCAGGATAGAACACGTCAGTTCCAACAGATGTTCTTCTTCAGCAGTAGAGAACACGTTAGTTCCAGCAGATGTTCTTCTTCAGCGGGACAGAACACGTCAGTTCCAGCAGGTGATCCACAGCGTCCAGTCCGGTCCAGGCTTGCCGTCCAGGTTTGTGCGAAGCGGCAAGAGATCTTTCGGCGACCTGTTGCTGTGGCAGAAGATGTGGGAACATGACGTGTGACACCTCTCTCATCTCTCTCTCTCTCTCTCTCTCTCTCTCTCTCTCTCTCTCTCTCTCTCTCTCTCTCTCTCTCTCTACGATCTCAGTGCTTCCTCTCTTCCTTCGCACACATATTCTAAACACACACACACACACACACACACACACACACACACACACACACACACAGACACACACACACAGTCACTCACACATTGAGTATTGTGGAGAGCGACTCCTGTATGCTTGGCCCTGTCTGAACTGGAATCATAAAATGTATTTTTGTCGCGAATGTAACGTGTGTGTGTGTGTGTGTGTGTCTGTGTCTGTCTGTCTGTCTGTATGTGTCCACCCACGTCTTCCGCAGCGTATATTTCCATGTGTTTGTGCGTATACATTTTTTATGTCGTCACGTATACCGTATGTGTGTGTGTGTGTGTGTGTGTGTGTGTGTGTGTGTGTGTATACAACACATGCACCGTGTGTGTGTGTGTGTGTGTGTGTGTGTGTGTGTGTGTGTATACAACACGTGCACCGTGTGTGTGTGTGTGTGTGTGTGTGTGTGTGTGTGTATACAACACATGCACCGTGTGTGTGTGTGTGTGTGTGTGTGTGTGTGTGTGTATACAACACGTGCACCGTGTGTGTGTGTGTGTGTGTGTGTGTGTGTGTGTGTGTGTGTCATGGCTGCACGCTGGCTGGGGAGTTTCTTACGGGCCTTTTTGTTGGCGGTGTCGAGCATATTGAATCACCAGGCGACCCACAGAGTCCTACCTTGAATATGCATTCTTGCATTTTTGCTCTCTCTCTCTCTCTCTCTCTCTCTCTCTCTCTCTCTCTCTCTCTCTCTCTCTCTCTCTCTCTCTCTCTCTCTCTCTCTCTCTCCACTTCCTCTGCGTACGTGCGGATGAGTTGGCCACTTCGGCGACTGCCCCGGGAGGAGGGAGAGGGCGTACGTGTGTGGGGCGGGGAGGCCGAGGCTTCGCCAGAGTAGGTGCTGAAGAATTTGCCTGTGCTGGCCTTACCGTGCTCCCGTCTTGCCCTCCCTCCCTCCCTCCCGCCGCTGATGTGTGTGTGTGTGTGTGTGTGTGTGTGTGTGTGTGTGTGTGTTGGGTGTACCTGGCCACAGTGTACAGGGTGTAGAGAAGAGAGAGAGAGAGAGACAGAGAGGGAAGGTGGGGTGGGGTTGGTGTTGTTTTGATGATGATGAGGGAGGAGAGAAGAGAGAGAGCGAGGGAGAGATGTGTTTAGGGTTTGTGTGTTGGAAGGTGTGTGTGGTGTGTTGTGGTGGTGGCGCGGGTGGTGTGGAAGGTGTGTGGTGTGTTGTGGAAGGTGTGTGGTGTGTTGTGGTGGCGCGGGTGGTGACATGTGGCAGCCCCCCCCCCCCCACACACACACCCCGTCATCATCATCATCATCATCATCATCATCATCATCATGATCCCCAGCGGCCCCGGGCACCACGGCCAGCCCGCCCCGAGCATCGTCCTCGGCACCTGAACACCACCACCTCCTCCCGCCGCTCCTCCTCCTCCCGCTCCTCCTCCTCTGCCCTCCCACCCTCTAACCTGCCTCCCTCCCCTGGCCTGGCCCGCCCGCCCGCCCTCCTCCCTCCCTCCCTCCCTCCCCCTCCTCCTGCTGGCACCCACGCCCTCCGTGATGGCCTTCACCAGGGCAAAGCGGACCAGGGAAACGCAGGGAAATTCTTCTTTTGGAGGTGGGTCGACTGCATTCGTGGTCTGGGGGCCCCTGGGCCGAGCGAGCGAGCGGAGGAGGAGTAGGAGGAGGAGGAGGAGGAGGAGGAGGAGGAGGAGGAGTAGGAGGAGGAGGAGGAGGGGGAGGTTTGGTCCTCCGGACCTGGCTGGGGTGATGGTGGCGAGCGGCGAGCACTCCATATCTAGTGTCGCCCCTCACCGTACACACCAGGCTCCCGGGGGTGAGGGATCGGGAGGAGGGGCGCGCTCCTCCTGCTGCTGCTGCTGCGTCAGGGGGAGGGAGGGGTGGAGGGAGGGGGACGACGCAAGGTTTAGGAATAGGAGGAAGGGGTTGCCCCTCCTCTCCCCTTTCCCCTCTCCCCTTCCCCTTCCCCTTCCCCTCCTCTCAGCCAGCCAGTGTGTCACGCTGGTTGCCATATTAACAGTTAGTTAAGGGTGTGTGTGTGTGTGTGTGTGTGTGTGTGTATGTGTGTGTTGGGGGGTTGTCGTGCATGAGGCAGCCCGGCCGCCCCGGCCCTACCACCACCACCACCCCCCCTCTCCCAACCCCTCTCTCCCCCCCCCGCGCCGTCTCCTCCTCCCCCCTCCCTCCCCCCCCACATTCCTATGAAGAGCATACCCCGTTGTTACTGCTAGAGTTACGACGACTCCTCTCCCTCCTCCTCCTCCTCCTCCTCTCCCTCCCGCGTACCTTCCCTCCCTCTCCCTCCCTCTCTCGCTCTTCATCATACCCTTCCCTCCTCCTCCTCTCCCTCCCGCGTACCTTCCCTCTCCCTCTCCCTCCCTCTCCCTCGCTCTTCATCATACCCTTCCCTCCTCCTCTCCCTCTCCCTCCTCTCCCTCCCGCGTACCTTCCCTCCCTCTCCCTCCCTCTCCCTCTCGCTCTTCATCATACCCTTCCCTCCTCCTCCTCCTCCTCACCTCCCTCATCGCTGGAGTCAATCCAGACTTCAACCTCTTTCCTACAACGACAGTTTTGAACACTGTCCCCTCCTGAGGGAGATGGGGGTGTCCCAGGGCCACGGCGGAGGTGGTCCACGCGTGTCCCAGACGGGAGGAGACGGAGGGAGGGAGGAGGAGGAGGAGTGGAGAGGGGGGATGGGGTGAGGACTGAGGCGGCGCTTGGAGAATGTCGGCAGTGCTCAACCCTCCTCCTCCTCCTCCTCCTGTACACTGCGAGCGTTCACCCCGACGTCGTCTTCTCCTCGCCACACACACACACACACACACACACACACACACACACACACACACACACACACACACACACCAGCCTGGCCAAAATACTAAACGGTCGTGGTGACCGGGGAGCTACTTGTGTGTGTGTGTGTGTGAGGAGCCGCGGGTGGGGAGGCACGGAGGCGCCTTGGGCCGTCCTGCTCCTCCGGGGGCAGACGCCGAAGGTGGTGTGTGTGTGTGTGTGTGTGTGTGTGTGTGTGTGTGTGTGTGTGTGTCCTCCCGTCTGGTGGGAGGGGAGGAGGGAGTACCTTGGGAATGTTGCATAATACTGCTGTCCTCTTCCTCCACCACCACTCTCACTCGACGCCCCACGACCTGACGACCCGCCAGCTCTTCCTCCTCCTCCTCTTCCTCTCCCTCTCCCTCCCTGCGAGGACGACCTTCCATACTGGACCACCCGCCGCCGGTGGCCTCCTCCTCCTCCTCCCGACGAGGACGACCTTCCATACTGGACCATCCGCCGCCGGTGGCCTCCTCCTCCTCCTCCTCCTCCCGACGAGGACGACCTTCCATACTGGACCATCCGCCGCCGGTGGCCTCCTCCTCCTCCTCCTCCTCCCGACGAGGACGACCTTCCATACTGGACCACCCGCCGCCGGTGTCCTCCTCCTCCTCCTCCTCCTCCCGACGAGGACGACCTTCCATACTGGACCACCCGCCGCCGGTGGCCTCCTCCTCCTCCTCCCGACGAAGACGACCTTCCATACTGGACCACCCGCCGCCGGTGGCCTCCTCCTCCCGACGAGGACGACCTTCCATACTGGACCACCCGCCGCCGGTGGTCACCACCCCCTGTCAACGACCGAGCACCGGTCAACGGCAGGTGGTCGTCGGGCGAGCGCTATCACTCAACGGGGGTGTGTTGTTGTCCTCAGTCACCATCCATCACCAAGGGGGGGACATCACCTTCGCTCGGCGCCTTCCTCAGGAGTCAACGACCTCAGTTGGGTCGTACGACCACGACCACCACAACCAGCCCCGCCTGCTCTCTCTCTCTCTCTCTCTCTCTCTCTCTCTCTCTCTCTCTCTCTCTCTCTCTCTCTCTCTCTCTCTCTCTCTACTGACCCGACCGACCGACCGACCGACCCCTCTCTCTCTCTCTCTCTCTGTCGGCCAAGCGATCCCCAGCCCCGAACGACCACCATTACCCAACGACCTTGGCGACCAGACTATCTCTCCCACCCCCACCCCTCCTCCAGCAGACGATCACCACTCAAATCGATACACCTCTCCTCCGTCGTGGACCATCTGTGAGGCGATGACCATCCTGGCGGACGACCCTTACTGGACGACATCTCTCTCTCTCTCTCTCTCTCTCTCTCTCTCTCTCTCTCTCTCTCTCTCTCTCTCTCTCTCTCTCTCTCTCTCTCTCAAGGGGACGACCCTTACTAGACGACATCTCTCTCTCAGGGGGACGACCCCTACTGGACGACATCTCTCTCAAGGGGACGACCCATACTGGACGACACCTCCCTCAGGGGGGACGACCCTTACTGGACGACACCTCCTTCTCAGGAAGACGACCCATACTGGACGACACCTCCCTCTCAGGAAGACGACCCATACTGGACGACACCTCCCTCTCAGGAAGACGACCCATACTGGACAACACCTCCCTCAGAGGGGACGACCCTTACTGGACGACACCTCCTTCTCAGGAAGACGACCCATACTGGACGACACCTCCCTCTCAGGAAGACGACCCATACTGGACAACACCTCCCTCAGGAGGGACGACCCATACTGGACGACACCTCCCTCTCAGGAAGACGACCCATACTGGACGACACCTCCCTCTCAGGAAGACGACCCATACTGGACAACACCTCCCTCTCAGGAAGACGACCCTTACTGGACGACACCTCCCTCACGGGGGGACGACCCTTACTGGACGACACCTCCCTCTCAGGAAGACGACCCATACTGGACGACACCTCCCTCTCAGGAAGACGATCCATACTGGACGACACCTCCCTCAGGAGGGACGACCCATACTGGACGACACCTCCCTCTCAGGAAGACGACCCTTACTGAACAACACCTCCCTCATGGGGGACGACCCTTACTGGACGACACCTCCCTCTCAGGAAGACGATCCATACTGGACGACACCTCCCTCAGGAGGGACGACCCTTACTGAACAACACCTCCCTCTCAGGAAGACGACCCTTACTGGACGACACCTCCCTCTCAGGAAGACGACCCATACTGGACGACACCTCCCTCAGGAGGGACGACCCTTACTGAACAACACCTCCCTCAGGGGGGACGACCCTTACTGGACAACACCTCCCTCTCAGGAAGACGACCCATACTGGACGACACCTCCCTCTCAGGAAGACGACCCATACTGGACGACACCTCCCTCAGGAGGGACGACCCTTACTGAACAACACCTCCCTCAGGGGGGACGACCCTTACTGGACGACACCTCCCTCTCAGGAAGACGACCCATACTGGACGACACCTCCTTCTCAGGAAGACGACCCATACTGGACGACACCTCCCTCTCAGGAAGACGACCCATACTGGACGACACCTCCCTCAGCGGAGGGGGGGAGACGACTCCTCGGGCAGCAATTCACGGGGAGTATAAAGACGGTGAGGGGGTGAGAGAGGGTGAGGGGTGGGGGCTTAACGACAGGGAGCCAGAAGGGAATGGACGATACACGACACATGACCGGTCTGTCCCCTATAGTCTCCACCTGTATAGCGGGAGGAGGAGGAGGAGGAGGAGGAGGAGGACATCAGGGAGGCCCTGGCGTGTCGTGGGCGGCACGCATGGTGGGATTAGGATCCCAGTCACAGTGGGAAGGAGTCATGTATTTAGTGGGGGATGCTGGGGTAGGATTAAGGTGCATTGATATAGGAGGGAGTCATGTGTGTGTGTGTGTGTGTGTGTGTGTGTGTGTGTGTGTATGGGTGGGTGATATAGAAGGAAAGGGAGTGGAATATATAGAAGGGAGTCTTGTGTGTGTGTGTGTGTGTGTGTGTGTGTGGGTGATATAGAAGGAAAGGGAGTGGAATATATAGAAGGGAGTCGTGTGTGTGTGTGTGTGTGTATGTGTGTGTGTGTGTGTGTGTGTGTGTGTGTGTGTGTGTGTGGGTGGGTGATATAGAAGGAAAGGGAGTGGAATATATAGAAGGGAGTCGTGTGTGTGTGTGTCTCTGTGTGTGTGTGGGTGATGGAGAAGGAAAGGGAGTGGAATATATAGAAGGGAGTCGTGTGTGGTGTGTGTGTGTGTGTGTGTGTGTGTGTATGGGTGATATAGAAGGAAAGGGGGTGGGGTATAGGCTTGACTCAGACCTAGTCATACGTATGAGTCACGTATGGGATGGTTTATGGACGGGCTGGTGGAAGGGTTTGACTGAAAATGAACCAGAGTGGAGAAGGGAGTCACTGTAATCGGGTTTGGGAGTGAGGTGACCCAGTCACAAGTATATGATATAGTCAGTTTCCCTGAAGATGTCCAAATGGCGAGTGACAGTAGGGTAGGCCCTACCTCCTGAGGGAGGACAGGTGTGGCAAACAGATGTGGACGACACCTGTCGTAGATCGACAGGTGTTTTTTTCCGGGCCTCCCCTCGGTCACGTGGAAGAAAACGGGGTTAGTGGTGCTCCACCACTACAAGTGTCACCTCCAGACTCGGCCGATGAACTCAACCATAAAGGTGTCAGGTTCGAGGAGCACCTTCTCTTGTAGGCACTGCCGTAGACACTGTCGTTGGCAGTGAAGTGTGACACCATTTTCTCTCTCTCTCGTAACGAGAGGTTGTTCATCATCTCTACGAACTGACTGCTTTTCTTTTTCCCTCTTTTTTTTAATGATGGTTCTTCTATAAAACGTCTTGGCAGTCTTGTGCCACCTTCATACCCATGTTGTCTGGTTCACTGCAGCTGTTGCTGGTGGCCTATGGCACATCTGCCAGCCGTGTGAGGTGTTGGGTTAATCATGCGTTGGGTTAATCAAGTTGGCAGGACGTGGTGGTAGTATTTTCGACCCGTGTTGGCTAGCGCTGAGCAACGTCTCACTTAAACACGCTGTGGGAACGACCCTTGACCTGGTTGTGGTCCAGAGGTCGCCAAAAATAAATGGGGGGGGGGTCGTCATACACAAGGGTCGTACCGTCGTGTTCAAAGGGGAGGAGGAGGAAGGGGTGGTCGGTGGTCATACTCGTAGAATTAACGACTGCAAACAAGTGATCTCTCTCTCTCTCTCTCTCTCTCTCTCTCTCTCTCTCTCTCTCTCTCTCTCTCTCTCTCTCTCTCTCTCTCTCTCGTCCTTGTTTGCCACCACGGCGCGTCCTTGGCTGCGTCTGTTTGTATACATTATGTCGTATCTCTGGCGTCCCGAGACATGCTATGAACCCCTCTTAAACAGACACACCCCCCAGTAATTTAAACTGATTACCCCTGTCTGAATCAGTACGTGCAAGTGAAGGATCAGATGCACGTTTTCTTTGTCCTTTTTTGGCTTCCCCAGTTCCGGAATTTTTTTGGTGCCAGGTGTAAACAGATGTGATGCGGTTGCCAGGTATAAACAGATGTGATGCGGTTGCCAGCTGTAAGCAGATGTGATGCGGTTGCCAGGCGTAAACAGATGTGATGCGGTTGGTACACAACAGATGTGCTGAGGGTGAAGGGGAAGGGGGGTGTTATGGGAGGGGGGTAGAGTACAACTGTTCTCAAATGTGTCTTCATTTGGCCGGGGTTTTTATGGTTGGGTTTTGTAGTCTTTATATTTCTGGTTTTATGGGTTTTTTTTTATATAGTTTTACGTCTCCAGACTTGGGGATTTTTACATTTTAGCTATGGGGAGGCGGAGAGGGGGTGGTGTTGTCTCTGTACGTCTGGTTTTTGAAGTCCTTACGTTTCTGGTTTTTGTTTGGTTGGAGAGAGGGGTTTTTTTTTTTACGCCTCTATAAAGGTTTGACGTCTCTGGTTTGAGAGATTTTACATATATGGTTTCAAAGGTTTGACATCTCTGGTTTTCAGAAGTCTTATGTCTTTGGTTTTTTAGGGCAGGGGATTCTCTTGAACCCTGGGTTCGAAACCCTGTGGTTTTGTGGTCACCCAGTCAAGTGTTCCCCACGTCTGTTGGGACCACAGATGTTCTCACGACAGAGGTCAGGGAAAGGGGTGAGAGGTGAGTTGTGTTTTACATGATCAGGGTCAAGGGAGGAGGAGGGAATGAGTTGTGTTTTATTACATTATTCAGTAACGCTCTATACATTTCCACACAGCTGACCCTGGATTTCTGGTTATTGCAAATGTTTGTAGACATTGTGGGTTTTATTTCTAAGAGATGGGGGAGTGGGGTGGTGGGGGGGGTGTTGTAAGTAATGTTGTAAGTAAGAAATTCACATGTATCGTACTTCGAAAATGGACAACAACACTTTATTGACTGCCACTATTGGAAATGTTTACTTTCTCTCTTCACAAATTTTGTGTCTCTCTCTCTGTGTTTTTCTTTTGAGGTTTTGACTCCCTGATTATCAAAGGTTTACATCCGGGGGTTTTAGAGGTTTTGTCATCAGAAGGTTTAAAAAAGAAAATAATCACTAATTTATTGAGGCCCCTCCCCATGCTCACCCAGTGGCTCCTGAGCTGTGTTCTTCAGTGGGACACAGTTGCTTAACCCAGTGGCTCCTGAGCTGTGTTCATCTTAACCCAGTGGCTCCTGGGCTGTGTTCATCTTAACCCAGTGGCTCCTGAGCTGTGTTCATCTTAACCCAGTGGCTCCTGAGCTGTGTTCATTAGTGGGGTACAGTTGCTTAACCCAGTGGCTCCTGAGCTGTGTTCATCTTAACCCAGTGGCTCCTGAGCTGTGTTCTTCAGTGGGACACAGTTGCTTAACCCAGTGGCTCCTGAGCTGTGTTCATCTTAACCCAGTGGCTCCTGGGCTGTGTTCATCTTAACCCAGTGGCTCCTGAGCTGTGTTCATCTTAACCCAGTGGCTCCTGAGCTGTGTTCATTAGTGGGGTACAGTTGCTTAACCCAGTGGCTCCTGAGCTGTGTTCATCAGTGGGGTACAGTTGCTTAACCCAGTGGCTCCTGAGCTGCGTTCTTCAGTGGGGTACAATTGCTTAACCCAGTGGCTCCTGAGCTGCGTTCATCAGTGGGGTACAGTTGCTTAACCCAGTGGCTCCTGAGCTGTGTTCATCAGTGGGGTACAGTTGCTTAACCCAGTGGCTCCTGAGCTGCGTTCATCAGTGGGGTACAGTTGCTTAACCCAGTGGCTCCTGAGCTGCGTTCATCAGTGGGGTACAGTTGCTTAACCCAGTGGCTCCTGAGCTGCGTTCATCAGTGGGGTACAGTTGCTTAACCCAGTGGCTCCTGAGCTGCGTTCATCAGTGGGGTACAGTTGCTTAACCCAGTGGCTCCTGAGCTGTGTTCATCAGTGGGGGTACAGTTACTTAACCCAGTGGCTCCTGAGCTGTGTTCATCAGTGGGGGTACAGCTGCTTAACCCAGTGGCTCCTGAGCTGCGTTCATCAGTGGGGTACAGCTGCTTAACCCAGTGGCTCCTGAGCTGTGTTCATCAGTGGGGTACAGCTTGCTTAACCCAGTGGCTCCTGAGCTGTGTTCATCAGTGGGGTACAGTTGCTTAACCCAGTGGCTCCTGAGCTGTGTTCATCAGTGGGGTACAGTTGCTTAACCCAGTGGCTCCTGAGCTGTGTTCATCAGTGGGGTACAGTTGCTTAACCCAATGGCTCCTGAGCTGCGTTCATCAGTGGGGTACAGCTGCTTAACCAAGTGGCTCCTGAGCTGTGTTCATCAGTGGGGTACAGCTGCTTAACCCAGTGGCTCCTGAGCTGTGTTCATCAGTGGGGTACGGCAGCAGGAGGTGCCCCCATGTGTGTAGAACTCCCCTGACTGAAAGTAAACTCAAGAATGTATTTTGTAAAGTGGGACTTTTCAGATCCCATATCGTCAGTGGCCTGTTGCCAGCGTCCCTACATCAAGGGAGGGAATAGTTGAAGGTTGAATACTCCTCCACCTCGCGAATATCAGAACTGTCTTCGGGATAATATTCAGCCAAAGATATTCGCATACTAGATGTGACCAGAGTTAGAACTCATAGGGAAGGTTCAGAGGAAGGGGCCCTGCTTTGAATTCGTCCGCCGTGGAAGAGAGAAGAGTAGGAGGTGATCTGATCATAGCCCTTTAAGTTTGTTTTTTTCTAAACAATTTGAAAAACGTTAAGAATGAACAGTTCCTCGAATGAACGCTTACAGTGATAGAACAACCAAAAGCCAAACTTGTGATATTAATCCAAGAAAGTTGTTCAAAAAAAGATAGAAAGAGATAGTGGTGGTATAGAGGTGTGGTGGATGAATGGATGAGAGGCAGAGGTGTGGTGGATGAATGAATGGGAAGTAGAGGTGTGTTGGATGAATGGATGAGAGGCAAAGGTGCGGTGGATGAATGGATGGGAAGTAGAGGTGTGGTGGATGAATGGATGGGAAGTAGAGGTGCAGTGGATGAATGGATGAGAGGCAGAGGTGTGGTGGATGAATGGATGAGGGCGAGTGACAAATTGGTGCAGCTTGTGTGGACAGCATACAGATGTGTTCAGCTTGACGTCAATCGAGAACAGCTCAAGCGTTGGGGGCCTCCACCAGTGTAGAACCCCCCACCTCCTCACTCCCCCGTACAGTACAGCTGGGTAACTACACACACACACACACACACCACCACCACACCACACCATACACACACACACACACACACACACCGCACCACACACACACACACACACACACACCACCACCACCACCGCATCACACACACACACCACACCACACCACACCACACCACACCACACCACACCACACCACACACACACACACACACACCACACCACACCACACCACACCACACCACACCACACCACACCACACACACACACACACACACACACACACACACACACCACCACCACCACCGCATCACACACACACACACCACACCACACCACACCACACCACACCACACCACACCACACACACACACACACACACACACACACACACACACACACACACACACACACACACACACACCGCACCACACACACACACACACACACACACCACCCCACCACACCACACCACACACACATACACACACCCCACCACACCACATCACACACACACACACACACACACACACACACACACACACACACACACACACACACACACACGAAGAGAAAGGACTCGTACACAGTTGATATACAGGTACAAGTGTTGTGAGTGTGGAGGGAATGCCGAATGCTTGCCCCAAACATCCTGGTAATTACCCCCGAGCGCGTCATACCCCCCGACCAATTTACCGTACGCCGAAAGGCAACTCCATGTAAATATAGACAGAGCTCCGCTCTTCTCAAAGTGTTACTAATTTGCTCGGCTATATAAGAAACAGATAAAGCAGTACCTTCCCCAGGACAGTTAATGCGGCCCGCATGGCGGTGCTGGATATAATAGAGAGGCGGTATAATTACCTGCGTACAAAATGCATATTGAATTTTATGTATATGTGGTTGGGTTTGGTGTTGCGAGTGTGGGTGTGTGCACAGCGGCGTAACCCGACCCACACTCTCGGGGGAGGAGGAGGAGGGAACCACCACCACCACACCAGCTCGATGTGACAGCCTGTAATTGTCAGGACAAATGATACGGTTTTTTTTTTATGTATTTGCTTGTGTGTGTGTGTGTGTGTGTGTGTGTGTGTGTGTGTGTGTGTGTGTGTGTCCTACCGGATTTCTCGTGCTTCAGGCTGCGCAGCGAGTGAGAGGTCACTCTGAACGCGGCTCTATCATCATTATCTGTCAAAGACCTTATCGCTTTAAAGGGCTCCAACCTGCCCCTGCTACTGATTGTAGCGCTGCCTTGGCGCTGCAAGAGTCCCTGAGATTTGGAGAGAGTGTTGGGTCTACAGATTGTGTATGCTGGGTGGGGGGGAGGTGCGTGTTGGAGTGCATGGAGGAGGAGGAGGAGGAGAGTCAGCTGCTGTTTGCTGATGACGCGTTTCTGGTGGCAGACTCGAAAGCGAAAGTCCACAAGAAGTTTCTGTCCAATTTTTTGGGGGGAAATGTGTGGGAAGTCGTAGTGTCCAGCCCACCATCTCTCGTGAAGGTGGGGACACTTGGAACAAACGCTTTCTCTGCTGAAGGTAAGGCCATCAAACACAATAACCTCACAAGATCTTTTTGAGAATTTTGCTCGCTTGCTGTGATATCTAGGTTTTTGGTACGGTATTTTCTAAGAGTCGTTTCCACCACCCTCCCTCCCTCGCGTCGACCCATGACAAATCACTTGGAACCTCTTCCCTCGAATTAGATGTTCTTCTCCAGTATCTCACACGGAGCCCTTGATCGTGATACCTGACTTGCACTGATGACTCCTGCGGTGTCTGAGGTCCTCACACTCAATTGTGGCCAGGTCCTGTGGCGGTGGCGAGGACCTTTGCTCTCTTCTGTCAGTCACGGTGAGAGAATGAGTGAAAAAACCATCACAGGTGAAGGATTGTTCAGGAGCTATGCCTGAAATAAATGTATATATGATGTATGTTGCAAGAGATCACAGTGGTGAGCGTGATCTAGTGTGTATGCATGAAAAGACACTAGGAAGTTGGAACACGATCAGTTCCCTAGTGCACTTTCGTGTAATGATCACATCGTCAGGGAAACTTATCGTATTTAGTTTTCCTAGTGCTTTTATGCATATATATATATATATATATATATATATATATATATATATATATATATATATATATATATATATATATATATATATATAATATTGAGAAATATTTGAAAAGCTTCCAATTTGTTTTAACGAAAAGAGATGTTTATAATTCTATCCATAACACTAACTTCGACACAGGTGTATAAACATAGATTTAGATAAATCGTCGAAAGTAGAAACAAGAATATAAATCCACATCACCAAACACTTTGAGCAAGCTGCCAGCAGGTCAAGACATAAGACAGTCGTGTTGAAGGTAGTTTTTCAGCTATGGTTGACGGGGTTTGGTCGTCTTGGTTGACGGGGTCTGGTCGTCTTGGTTGACGGGGTTTGGTCGTCTTGGTTGACGGGTTTGGTCGTCTTGGTTGACGGGTTTGGTCGTCTTGGTTGACGGCTTTGTTCGTCGGGGGGGGGGGGGGATAAAGGGAGACTATATAGCCTCCCTCACATTTCCAGTGATCGTCCTCCCTCCCATCTGCTCCCTCGCCATCGCCATATTTCTCCCTCGGTCACGCCTCACTCGGGGCATCTTCACTACACAGGTTCCCCCTCCGTCGTATCATCACTACTGCCTCACCGATTGTCGGGGACAGCGGGGAAGGCGAGTGGGGTAGTTATGGGTTTTTTGGGGAGATAGATAGCGTGTTGGGGTAGGCAAGGACGGGGGCGCTATTACCAAAGGGCCGGGGTAGGATAGGCAGGGATGTGAGGGGGAAATAGATTGGGCATTGGGAGGATAGGGAGAAGGTCGCGAAAGGGGATGTGTTAGAGGGACATTGCCCATGATTGTTTCGGGATAGGTGGGGACCGGGTGCCGTAAGCCAGGACGGGGCGCGGGATAGGAAGGACCGGGACGACATAGGATGGGGGAAGGTGATAGGACGGGCTAGAGGTAAGAGCGGAATAGGCAAGGACAGGAGAGGAAGGTGAGGGACGGGGCGGGCTACCACACTGTACCACATGTTAGTGACGGGACGGGACGGTGAGGGACGGGGCGGGCTACCACACTGTACCACATGTTAGAGACGGGACGGGACGTCCGGTGAGGGACGGGCGGGCTACCACACTGTACCACATGTTAGTGACGGGACGGGACGGTGAGGGACGGGCGGGCTACCACACTGTACCACATGTTAGTGACGGGACGGGACGGTGAGGGACGGGCGGGCTACCACACTGTACCACATGTAAGTGACGGGACGGGACGGGCGGGCTACCACACTGTACCACATGTTAGTGACGGGACGGGACGGTGAGGGACGGGCGGGCTACCACACTGTACCACATGTTAGTGACGGGACGGGACGGTGAGGGACGGGCGGGCTACCACACTGTACCACATGTAAGTGACGGGACGGGACGGGCGGGCTACCACACTGTACCACATGTTAGTGACGGGACGGGACGTCCGGTGAGGGACGGGCGGGCTACCACACTGTACCACATGTTAGTGACGGGACGGGACGGTGAGGGACGGGCGGGCTACCACACTGTACCACATGTTAGTGACGGGACGGGACGGTGAGGGACGGGCGGGCTACCACACTGTACCACATGTTAGTGACGGGACGGGACGTCCGGTGAGGGACGGGCGGGCTACCACACTGTACCACATGTTAGTGACGGGACGGGACGGTGAGGGACGGGCGGGCTACCACACTGTACCACATGTAAGTGACGGGACGGGATGGTGAGGGACGGGCGGGCTACCACACTGTACCACATGTAAGTGACGGGACGGGACGGGCGGGCTACCACACTGTACCACATGTTAGAGACGGGACGGGATGGTGAGGGACGGGCGGGCTACCACACTGTACCACATGTTAGTGACGGGACGGGACGGTGAGGGACGGGCGGGCTACCACACTGTACCACATGTTAGTGACGGGACGTCCGGTGAGGGACGGGGCGGGCTACCACACTGTACCACACGTTAGTGACGGGACGGGACGTCCGGTGAGGGACGGGCGGGCTACCACACTGTACCACATGTTAGTGACGGGACGGGACGTCCGGTGAGGGACGGGGCGGGCTACCACACTGTACCACATGTTAGTGACGGGACGGGACGTCCGGTGAGGGACGGGGCGGGCTACCACACTGTACCACACGTCAGATTCCGTAAGTCCGTACATTCCCAGCGCGGGCGAACCTCCGCGTCTCGTCGGCCTGGATCACTCTCCACTCCGGCGTTGAAATCTCCGCTGTGTTACTGCTGCTGCTCCTGCTCCTCCTCCTCCTCCTCCTCTCCCTCCTTTCCCCCAGCCACCACACCTGTACAGGAGCGCTGTATTCGGGTTAGTGGCTCCTCCGCTGTGCCTGGGAGGATGTTCTGGTGGTGGCAGGGGATATGGTAGTAGTAGGGCTTGGCTGCTGTCGTGAGGTAGGTGGGGGAGGCTGGGTATGGGGTAAGGCAGACGGACGGCGGGAGAGGTACCATTGTGGAGCCGTGGGTTGGGGGGTTTGGACGCCAGGTCTCGTAGTCAGGAGGACAAGGGGACCCGTGTACCCTTTAGAGGCGCCATTGTCCATTCCATTATTGGCACACTCGCCATAATATGCTAATTTGAAGGGTATTTATAGCTGCCTTTGATGGCTTAAGCACAAGGGGGTGTGTAGGGGGAGTATTGATGTCGGGGGAGCTAACACAGGGGTGGGGAGCCGGCCACGGGCGGCCGGTCCCCTAGGGGGACGTGTGTGTGTGTGTGTGTGTGTGTGTCCCTCCTCCCCACCACCAGCCAGTACTCATTCATAGTATGATAATGTATGTCGACCTAGGAAGGGCTCTGCCGGCCTTAATGGAGTCTTTCCCCCGTCAGGCAGTGCGCGGGGGAGGGGGAGGAGGCCCGAGGACACAATCCCGTCCCGGCGGCCTGCATCACTCCGTCAGGGGGAACACTGGCTCTGGCGCAGCCGCGGAGGTGGCGCACGTGAAGGTGGCCGCCCGCGCGTGACACGTGCACTCTCTCTCTCTCTCTCTCTCTCTCTCTCTCTCTCTCTCTCTCTCTCTCTCTCTCTCTCTCTCTCTCTCTCTGCCCCCACCCACCCTACCTCCTGAGGCGAGATAGGGGACCGCCTTCTCCTTCGTCTGCTCCTACTGCGCTTACGTCTGCTACTGTTGTGTTACTGTTGCCTGTCCTACTGTTGCTTGTCCTATTGTTGCTGGTGCTACTGTTCCTGGTGCTGGCGCTGCCGTTACTGATGTAGCTGCTAGTGCGCTACTGTTGCTAGTATTACCGCTACCGTGGCTAGCGCTGGTGCTTCCGTTGTCGTACTCGCCTCTCGCGGAGCCGCTGTTGTGTGAATGGGATGAAGAACACGAGAACCTGTTAAGTCGCGAGTGTTGATTGACACTGATGAATAACGAAGATCATGCATGTATTGAGACGAGAAGTGATGAATAACGTTGTATAACTGAAGAACTCTGCCCCCCCACAAGTGTGAGGAGTCGGGAGTGATGAAGTCACATGAATAAGGGTGATTAATATTGGGATTCATGGTGAAGAATAGCAGCACACCTTTGAAATGATGGGTGATGGGATGAGTGATGGGGGGAGGGGGCTGTTGATCTATCATGAATGATGAGGAGCGAGATAATGATTGTTAGGAAGAATAACTAAGGCGTTAGCGGGTTTTGTTGTGGAGGGTTCATGCGTGCCGTGGGTAGTGAGTGAGTAAGTGAGTGAGTAATGAGTGCTGTAGGAAGTGGTGAGTAGTGAGTGCCATGGGAAGTGGTGAGTGAGCGAGTAGTGAGTGCTGTAGGAAGTGGTGAGTGAGTGAGTAATGAGTGCCGTGGGAATTGGTGAGTGAGTGAGTGAGTAGTGAGTGCTGTAGGAAGTGGTGAGTGAGTGAGAAGTGAGTGCCATGGGAATTGGTGAGTGAGTAGTAAGTAGTGAGTGCCGTGAGAAGTGGTGAGTGAGTAGTAAGTGATGAGTTCCGTGAGAAGTGGCGAGAGAGTAGTGAGTGCCGTGAGAAGTGGTGAGTGAGTGAGTGAGTAGTGAGTGCCGTGAGAAGTGGTGAGTGAGTAGTGAGTAGTGAGTGCCGTGAGAAGTGGTGAGTGTGTAATGAGTAGTGAGTGCCGTGGGGAATGGTGAGTGAGTGAGAAGTGAGTGCCGTGGGAAGTGGTGCGTGAGTGAGCGAGCAGCGACTGCCGTGGGAAGTGGTGAGGGAGTGAGTAGCCTGTGCCGTGGGAAGTAGTGAGTGAGTGAGTGAGTGAGTAGCGGCAGCAGAGGTGAACACATAAGGTTCAGTATGTATGAACGAGTTTTTTTTCTCTCATATCATAGGAATTTCGGTGGCATGTCCTTTTCCTTCCCCTTCTCACCATTCCACCCCCTCACCAAACACCCATTCCCTTGACCTTAAATGGTGGCTTGACAGCCCAGCCCCTCCCCTCTCTCCCTTCCCTCACTTGTCAGCCGCTGGCTTGACAGTCATTATTGCCCCCCCCCCCCCCTCATCCCCCACACATGTCAACCACTGTCTTAATCGTAGGGTAGTAGTGGCTTGACAGACCGACCCCGCCCCCCCTCCCCCCCGACACCCCCTCACCTGTCAACTACAAGCTTAATAGCTCCCCTTCCCTCCCCTCTCCCTCTCTCTCTCACCTGTCAAGTGATGGCTTGACAGATTCCCCTCACTTGTCAGCCACTGTCCAAACCCGAAGTTAGTGGCTTGACAGCCCCTTCCACCTGTCAACAAAGGCCTTGACCGCAGCTCGCGTGGTTTGACAAGCCCCTCACCTGTCAGCTACTGTTTTGCCCGTCGCTAGTTGCCTGGCAGGCAGCCCCCCCACCCCCTTCCTCCCTCATCTGTCAACACTCGTCTTGACCGAGGCTAGTGGCTTGACAGCTCCTGTAATGTCAGCTGCTGTCATTGTCAGGAGCCGGTGACATGACAGCCCCCTTGACAGCCGCCTTGACAGCCCCTTGACATGAGTCAGCCATCTCCGGTACATCCCCCCCCCCCTCCAAGTGAGGGCAAGGGAGAGGAGGAGCAGGAGGATGAGGAGGAGGAGAGCAAGAGAAAGAAAGAGGAGGAACAGGAGGATGAGAAGGAGGAGAGCAAGGGAGAGGAAGAGGAGGAGCAGGAGGAGGAGGTGAGTGCAAGAGTGAGGAGCAGCAGGGGGAGGGGCGAGAGTAGGGGAAAGGAGGAGGAAGAGGAGGTGAGAGCAAGTGAGAGGAGGAGGAGGTAAGAACAAGTGAGAGTAGGAGGAGGAGGTGGTGAGAGCAAGTGAGAGGAGGAGGAGGTAAGATCAAGTGAGAGTAGGAGGAGGTGAGAGCAAGTGAGAGGAAGAGAAGAAGGAGGAAGGAGAGGTGAGAACAAGAGACAGGATCAGCAGGAGGAAAGGGAGAGGAGAAGGAGGAGGAGGTGAGAGTAAGTGAGAGCAGCAGCAGCAGGAGGAGGAGGAGGAGAGGCAGTAAGAGTTAAAAGGGAGGGAGGGAGTGTGGGATGTGCGGGTGGATTCCTGCCTAGCGTTTAAGCGAGGGTCTTATTATCCTTTTTACTGTGGTTCTGTCTGACCTCCTCCTCCTCGGCCGCCCCCCCCTATCCTCCCTCACCCTCACCCTCCCTCACACCCCACACACCCTCAACACCCTCCTCCCTCCCCTCCATTCTCCCTCGACCCCACCCTTCCCCACCCCGGCAGGCAAAGGGTATCGCCTGGCGTTTCTGTAAATAATGTGTGTCCATGTAAGGTAATTATTCATCGGGTGTTGGTAATCCGGACGAGAGAGAGCGGTTAACCAAATTAGCGGTTAACTAGAGAATGAGTGTGTAGCCTGCTTGCTACCGAGCGCGCGCGCTTTACACGGTGGAGGGAGGAGGGGGACGACTTGTTCCTGTGGTGTGTGTGTGTGTGTGTGTGTGTGTGTGTGTGTGTGCGTATAGACGGACGGGCGTCTCGTTCATACGCATGTCGTGTGACGCTGCAGACGGCGACGCCGACGAAGGCACGGGGGGCTTCGCGTGGTGCAGAGGGCTTGGGTACTCACGGCAGGCGGTGTGTGGGGGCACCATCGAAACGAGGGAGTGCGGGAGAGAGAGTGTGTGTGTGGTATCTGAGGGGGGCGCTGAAGTGGATGTGACTCCCTGAAGCAAGGTGTGAGGGGGAGGCGCTGAAGTGAGTGTGACTCCCTCAAGCAAGGTGTGAGGGGGGGAGGCGCTGAAGTGAGTGTGACTTCCTCAAGCAAGGTGTGAGGGGAGGAGGCGCTGAAGTGAGTGCGACTCCCTGAAGCATCCTCGTAGGATGTTGTGTCTTGAGTGTAACAGAAGGAGGTGGAGGAGGAGGAGAAGGATGAATAGGTGGAGGAGAAGGAGGTGGAGGTGGCAGGTCTTGGGGAGCGGAGGGCAGCAGAGTGCGCAACGAGGTGAGTGCGAACATATGATTGAAATTCAGGGGACCGCGAGACGAAGTGCGGGTGAGTGTGTTGTGGTCATGTCGAAAGGGGTGTGTGGTGGTAGGCACGTGTCGTGTGTCTGTGGGCCAGACCGCACCCCACATTACCCGCGCGCGCGCGCGAGTGTGTGTGTGTGTGTGTGTGTGTGTGACGGGGAGAGAGTTTTACACTTGTGTTGCCCCGTCTTTTGACTTTGTGCCGTGTTTATCGTCTTGTTGTGAACACACACACACACACACACACACATACACCGAGGGAAGGATGAACACTTGGGGTGGAATTGAGCCGACAGCAGCGCCTAGGATTCGAACCCGTATGTGTATGCGTGTGTCTTTAATCACCTACTTGTTCTATACGGGGAGTGAGGTATACACTCTCTTGAACTTTCTAGTGTCATAAAACTTTGCCAAATATTTTCATGCTGTCCACACTCTCAATTTCATGATTCAGTTCATACCACTCATCCCTAATTATGAATGGACTATACAAGTGCCTCTTAATACCTTTTCTAACAAGTTTCTTGTTCATTTTAGGCCTGGAACTTCGTTGTGTCATACTTAGGTAAGACTCTCCTTCGCAGGGAGTCATCGAAATGCTTTCTTACTATCTTTTCCAGTATCTTGCTAACCACATTGGTTAGGGAGACCTGTCTGTGTTACTCAGCACCTCCTCCCGGTCTCAGTTCGCGTAGACGAATGTGCTTTTCCCCACCTCTTCCGCTCCCTCGGAACTTGAAGGACGTTTTGAGCTGTCCGTCACGTGTATCTGCACACATCCATAGCTCATATGGAGACGTCTGTTCTTCATCGTCAGTTCGTATTCTGTCGATATCTTTGTAAACATATCTCGTTGCTCTCCAGTTCCTCTTTCCCCTTCCCTCTCGCAGGCGTTGGGGCTGTAGTGTCCTCCTGCGTGAAAACTTCTTTGAACGTAAGTCATTTCTTCGCTGATCCGTACACCATCATCGTGGTCCATAAAGTGTTCTTCTGAGCCTCTGAGCCTGATTGAATGCTCTTCGAATAAGCAGTTCACTCCTGATGAAGTTATGGAAAAGGTTTTGATTGATCCCCTTTTCTTCGTCGGCAATGCTCTTGTCAAAGTTTCTTTGGCCCTCTTTTGTTTTAGGCACTTATACTCGAAGCTTTGTGCTCTTATGAATGCTGGCTTGGCCGTAGTGCCACCCGTGTCTCCATCACGGCATATGGTGTGTGTGTGTGTGTGTGTGTGTGTGTGTGTGTGTGTGTGTGTGTAATGAGGGCCACGTCCCCAGACATTTATGGGAATGGCACTAGCTATGTGGCCAGCACTGGCACTTGAGTGCGGGTGGGATAGATAGATAGATAGATAGACAGATAGATAGACAGCTCTGGAAACCTAGACACCCTGGTCATAGGGCTCCTGTGGCCGTGAGAGAGAGAGAGAGAGAGAGAGAGAGAGAGAGAGAGAGAGAGAGAGAGAGAGAGAGAGAGAGAGAGAGAGGTGTTACCGGATTCCGCCTGGAAGTGATAGCTGGGCGAGACCTGACCCACGGCGAGGGACGGTGACCATCATCATGCAAAGGAAGACTTCGCTTCCATACAATCCTTCCCTGCTCCTGCTCCTGCTTGAACCGTATCCCCGATGTTGCATGACCCCAACGAAAGAGTTCCCTGGGCTGTAGGAACGATGACCATCATATATATATATATATATATATATATATATATATATATATATATATATATATATATATATATATATATATATATATATATATATTCCTATGAGTCCACGGGGAAAATGAAACACGAAAAGTTCCCAAGTGCACTTTCGTGTAATAATCACATCATCAGGGGAGTCACAAGAGAGGAATATAACAGTCAGTTGATATACATCGAAGAGACGAAGCTAGGACACCATTTATATATATATATATATATATATATATATATATATATATATATATATATATATATATATATATATATATATATATATATATATATCTTTTCTTTCATACTATTCGCCATTTCCCGTGTTAGTGAGGTAGCGTTAAGAACAGAGGACTGGACCTTTGAGGGAATATCCTCACCTGGCCCCCTTCTCTGTTCCTTCTTTTGGAAAATTTAAAAAAAATATAAAGAGAGGGAAGGATTTCCAGCCCCTCGCTCCCCATATATATATATATATATATATATATATATATATATATATATATATATATATATATATATATATATATATATATATATATATATATATATATATGTATATATATATATATATATATATATAGCTGTGGTCTCAGTGCATTACACATGACAGCTAGAGACTGAGTGTGAACGAATGTGGCCTTTGTTGTCTTTTCCTAGCGCTACCTCGCGCGCACGCGTGAGAAGAGGGGTGCCATTTCATGTGTGGTGGGGTGGCGGCGAGAATGGATGAAGGCAGCATGTATGAATATGTCCATGTGTATATATGTATTTGTCTGTGTATGTATATGTAAGTATACGTTGAAATGTATAGGTATGTATATATGCATGTGTGGACGTTTATGTATATACATGTGTATGTGGGTGGGTTGGGCCATTCTTTCGTCTGTTACCTTGCGCAATCTCGCTAACACTGGAGACAGCGACAAAGTAAAATAAAATATAAATAGACAGATCTATGTATATATACATAATATACTCCCCCTGATTATATAACAATGCCAGAGTCTATCAGAGGTAGCCAAACTTGCTACCCACATAGACAATGATATGTTGGAGTGTGTTCCTTGTATGTATGATGAGTGTATCGCAAATGAAGGTTAATCTATTGGTTGCAGGAGTCAAACACAATACCCTGGATAGTATTGTCGTATTGTTGCTGTATTGCTTTCAAAGGATTCATGAATATCTTGTGTGAATATAAATATATAGATTATACTATTGATACGTGCTTGAGGGGCCTGTGTCTATTAAAGATGCTGTGTGTATCATATATATATATATATATATATTTATATGTGTGTGTGTGTGTGTGTGTGTGTGTGTGTGTGTGTGTGTGTGTGTGTGTATGTGCGTGTGTGTGTGTGTGTGTAATTATACTAGAATTACCTTACTTATCAAACCGAGAAATTCTTTTAATTATTCTTAAGTAACTGACGCTTATTCTTTAGTATAAGTAACGGTCTGTACGACATTTTTTTCTCTCTTTTATAAGTAAGTTATGTTATATCGTGTGCTTACCTCCCTCTTTATCATTTATTCGTAAATAATTTTTTTCCGCCTCTGAGATGGGGTTTTTTTTTTTACGATTTTTTTTTCCAGTTCGAATGTTTATTTTCCAGTGTGAGAACCTGCTCTGCTAATTAGCTGTTGTTCTTCAGTCTAATTGATTAATTAACTAGTTATGAATGGTTTGGTAAGTGGCTATTGTTCTCATTTATATGTGACATTTGTTACTCTAAATTTATGTTTATCGAACTGGTTTTTGTGGCTTATTTATTGTCGTGTTTTTTTTTTTCTTGGTTTATTTAAGAAGGTCATGCACCTTGCAGGCTCTCACAGGCTGATGGGGCACACCCGCCGTGCCTTGGGTATTACCCCTGTGATCCAGGAGTTGTAAGGTTGTGATTGGAATTATGTGAGCATTGTCCTTTGGGTTTGGGGAGAGAGGAAGGGAGAGAGGAAGGGAGAGAGAGGAAGGTTATCTCGGCTCAGTCCAGGACTTAAGAAATGGACAGACAGACGCACGCACAGACAGACAAGAGACAGACTCCTTCCTTTTGGACAGATATCCCACTGGAAAGGGGAACAAAGAACCCATGGCAGAGGTGCCTTCCCTGAAGAGGTGAGGAGTACCACAAGGGCCTGTTCTGGGACCCACACTGTTTCTTGATCTGACTCCCTCCCCCTGTAGGGATGGACTTCAACCTGGGTATGTTTGCCGATGAGGCAAAGACCATGAGGGGGAAGGCAGGGAGAGCGACGACGAGGATTGCGCACACCTACAAAGAGGGAGAGGAGGTAGGTGACCTAAACAAGGCTCGTGAATTTGATCTGGTGCAGGGTTGATGGAATGGGCAGATGCGAACGAAGGCTTCAATATGATCACTTTGTGTCACATCGAATCAGCTTCAGGATTCTCGTAATTGAGAAGGGCTTGGGAGTCGATGCCGTCCGTAACCTATCGCCGGAGTTCCACATCAGGTGAAGGGTTTAAGGAGACCAACTGTCTGCTGGCTAATACCAGAGTAGCTTTCAAATTCATGGACGAGGACACCTTAAAACCAAACCATTCATCTCCTCCGTAAGGCTAAAACTAGAATGTGCTTCTCAAATTTGGCCACCGGACCTAATGAAGCACAGAGAGCTAATTGAGAAGGTCCAGAGGAGGTCGATAAAGATGGTACCAGAATTAAGAGAGGCGAGTCACAGGGGAAGACTCGTGGCTTTCAATAAACTCGTCTTGGAGGAGAGAAGAGTGAGGGATGACCCGATCACAACCTTTTAAGATTTTGAAACACTTCGATGACAGATAGACAACAGTCCTTCCAGAGATGTAAGGACAGAGCAACCAGAGGACATACCATGATATACTTAGCAAAGAGACAATATCTTGTAGAAGATGTATAGAAGTGTTTCTGTGGTATGAGAGTGGTGGATGAATGGAACTTGATATGAGATTCGAGGACAAGGTTAATAATGCAGACAGTGTACCTTAATTTTAAGAGGTACGAAAATTGGGAATGATCAAGTGGTGTGGGTGGAGCGCCCCCCACGAGTATAGAAATCCCCCCTCAATCCCCATTCCTCCCCCTGCGTCCAGAGCAAATAGATAATCACACACACACACACACACACACACACACACACACACACACACACACACAAGCTTCAGGTACAAACCTCAAAGCAATTTGCTTGTTTTCATATATATATATATATATATATATATATATATATATATATATATATATATATATATATATATATATATTTCTTTCATTTATCTTTTCATTCTGGGTTGATCTGTTAGTTATCAGTGTACAGTATCTTCCTCTCTTCGTGTCCTGACCTTACCGGGGTCAGGTCAGGTCGTGGACCAGCCCAACTTTTATGACAGTTAATTTGCATATATATATATATATATATATATATATATATATATATATATATATATATATATATATATATATATATATATATATATATATATATATATTGGAAGAGATCACAATTTCGCACATGATCAAGTATATTCCTATGAGTCCACGGGGAAAATTCAACACGATAAGTTCCCAAGTGCACTTTCGTGTAATAATCACATCATCAGGGGAGACACACGAGAGAAATACAACAGTCAGTTGATATACAACGGAGAGACGTAGCTAGGACGCCATTTGGTCAACAAGTGACCGTCCAAGACATTTATTTATTTCAGGAGTTAGTTTTGACATTTTCTTTTGCTTTTTTTCGTTGTTCATATTAAATTTGAGCTATTCTTTATGTATGGAGCTTTATCTCAAAATTTCTTTATCAGTCCCGGGGATTTTCATCTCTCACATTTTTCTTTGATCATTTCTGCTGTTTCGCCTCGTACTACTACCGTGCATTTAAGATCCCCTGCATTCCGTTTTCTTCTTTCCTCGGTGGTTGGTCACTGGTGTGTTAACATTCCTGTAGGACGACTGCGGACTTTGGGGGTGGAAGGGGGGCACCACAGGCTCCGTTTTCTCTGCCACATCTGAGTAAACCTTCATCCTTCCAGTGCATTCAGCTCCTCAAACACGGGCTGCGGGTTGGGTACTGGCTCCGGTTGGCGTTTGAACCTCCCGCCTTCACCAAGTTCCATAGATACAGCTGTTTGAACCCTAGGGGGCTTGTGATGAACTGTCTTAGGTTGAACCCTAGGGGGGTAGATACAGCTGTTTGAACCCTGGGGGGTGGGGTTAGTGATGAACCGTCCTAGGTTAAACCCTGGGAGAGGGGTGATGAACCAGTCTAGTGAACCCTGGGATGTGTTGAACTGTTTTAGTGAACCTTGGACGCGTGTTTAACTGTTCTAGAGAAACCTGGGCGTGTGTTGAACCATCCTGGTTTGGTCCCTGGGTGTGTGATGAAGCGCCCTGGTTTGAACCCTGGATCTGTGATGACCCATTCTGGTTTGAACCCTGGATGTGTGATGAACCATTGTGGTTTGAACCCTGGATGTCTGATGAACCATTCTGGTTTGAACCCTGGATGTGTGATGAACCATTGTGGTTTGAACCCTGGATGTGTGATGAACCATTCTGGTTTGAACCCTGGATGTGTGATGAACCATTCTGGTTTGAACCCTTGATGTGTGATGAACCATTGTGGTTTGAACCCTTGATGTGTGTGATGAACCATTGTGGTTTGAACCCTGGATGTGTGATGAACCATTGTGGTTTGAACCCTGGATGTGTGATGAACCATTCTGGTTTGAACCCTGGATGTGTGATGAACCATTGTGGTTTGAACCCTGGATGTGTGATGAACCATTCTGGTTTGAACCCTTGGGGGTGTGTGATGAACCGCCCTGTTTTGAACCCTGGATGTGTGATGAACCATTCTGGTTTGAACCCTGGATGTGTGATGAACCATTCTGGTTTGAACCCTGGATGTGTGATGAACCATTCTGGTTTGAACCCTGGATGTGCGATGAACCATTCTGGTTTGAACCCTGGATGTGTGATGAACCATTCTGGTTTGAACCCTGGTTGTGTGATGACCCATTCTGGTTTGAACCCTGGGTGTGTGATGAACCATTCTGGTTTGAACCCTGGATGTGTCATGAACCATTGTGGTTTGAACCCTGGACGTGTGATGAACCATTGTGGTTTGAACCCTGGATGTGTCATGAACCATTGTGGTTTGAACCCTGGATGTGTGATGAACCATTCTGGTTTGAACCCTGGGTGTGTGATGAACCATTCTGGTTTGAACCCTGGTTGTGTCATGAACCATTCTGGTTTGAACCCTGGGTGTGTCATGAACCATTGTGGTTTGAACCCTGGGTGTGTCATGAACCATTGTGGTTTGAACCCTGGGTGTGTGATGAACCATTCTGGTTTGAACCCTTGGGGGTGTGTGGTGAACCGCCCTGGTTTGAACCCCACACACACACACCCACCCACACACACACGCACACACACACACACACACACACACACACACACACACACACACGTCACCACCTTCACCCCCCCCCAGTCGTCCCTCTCCTCCCTCTCTCCCTCCATCCCTCTCCTCCCTCCCCCTCCTCCTCCTCACACTTTGTACCTGCCATTGTAGTGGTCTTGGGTAAGGAGGAGGGAGAGGGGGAGGGGGAGGCCTCCCTCCCCCCCCCACTTCTCCTCACACCACCCCCTCCCAGGGGGAGCTATGGAGGAGGGAGCAGGAGGAGGAGGGGGAGGGTTGACGGGGGAGGACATCAGATATGGGGGCCACACAGCCATTGTCAACTGGTGGTGGCCAGGGGTTCGCCTCCCTCGTCCTGTGTTGTAGGCTGACTAATTGATGCAGGTACAGAAACACACACCCCTCCCTCCCTCCCTCCCTCCCCCGCGAGGCATCGTGAGAGAGAGGGGGCGTGGTGGGGGGATGATGGAAGGGAGGTAAGGAAGGGATGGGGAGGTGGTTGGTGGGTGGAGGAGGGGTTCGTCGTGAAGGGGGGGAGGGATTGTTTGGAGGGCCGGGAGCTCGGAGGGAGGGAGGGGTAGATTGATGTGTAGGGGGGTGTGTTCGGGTGCCCTCTCTAACGCCCTACATTTGGATCCAGCGGGAGAAGGGCTAGTGAAGATAGACACACAGCCGTGTGGATAGTGGCAGGATAGGAAGGTCGAGGTTGGGATAGGGTAAGTGATGGAGAGGCTGGGATAGGCTAGGGCAGGAGAAGCTCGGAGGCTGGGATAGGCTAGGGCAGGAGAGGCCAGGAGAGCTGGGATAGACTAGGGAAACGAAAGGACCAGAGGCTGGGATAGACTAGGCCAGGAGAGGCCAAGAGGCTGGGATAGGCTAGGGCAGGGATAGGGGACGGTGGCAGAGGTTGTGGAACAGAGCCACTGCTCGCTGGGAGGGAATCCCAGTCATGTGGGTTCGTATCCCGACTCGTCTGTCTGTGGAACAGAATAACATCTCATACTTGACCATCATTTCCCTACGTCATCTTCGTGAATGATTAATGTGATCATCATGATCACAGTGATGATCATGGCCATTAATCATTATCGCCTCTGTTTGGATTGTATAGCATTAG
This sequence comes from Panulirus ornatus, assembly GCF_036320965.1. Lineage (NCBI taxonomy): Eukaryota > Metazoa > Arthropoda > Malacostraca > Decapoda > Palinuridae > Panulirus > Panulirus ornatus. The sequence continues at coordinate 20,924,687 of NC_092257.1, read as the reverse complement.
AATCGATGATGAATGATTAATTGATTAAAAATACTTGATAACTGATAATTAATCTTATGATCCTGGTGTCGTATCCTTGGCGATTTGGCAACTGTATTGAGCTATGGTCTCGAACCCTGGCTCCCTGGCTCTGGCGATGCCTCCTGCACCAAGAGGAGGAGGTGGTTATAGTTTCAGTTACAGCTCCCACTGCTGATGTGCTGAAACTACAGGAAACATACCCCACATGACTCACTTCCCAGGCCCTCTCATCCACAGCAGACCGCATACTTGCCCCTCTCTCCAAAACTCTTGCATTCACCTCCCTACCCACCCCATCCATAAACATATCAAACAACCATGGAGACATCACACACCCCTGCCGCCAAACCAACATTCACTGGGAACCATTCACTCTCCTCTCTTCCTACTCGTACACATGCCTTACATCCTCGATAAAAACTTTTCACTGCTTCCAGCAACTTACCTGAGTGAGCGTGAGTGCGTCAGCAGCTTTGATGCACGAGATCGGGTTATAGTGATGGGTAATCTAAATGCGAAGGTGAGTGATGTGGCAGTTGAGGGTATAAATGATGTACATGGGGTATTCAGTGCTGTGAATGGAAATGGTGAAGAGCTTGTGGATTTGTGTGCTGAAAAATGACCGTTGATTGGGAATACCTGGTTTAAAAAGAGAGATATACATAAGTATACGTATGTAAGTAGGAGAGACGGCCAGAGGGCGTTATTGGATTACGTGTTGATTGATAGGCGTGTAAAAGAGAGACTTTGGGATGTTAACGTGCTGAGAGGGGCAGCTAGATGGATGTCTGTTCACTATTCCTCTGAAGTCAACCCTGATGTTTACGTCATTTTTCTTTCTAATGTTCTACTTTGTCCCTTGAGCATACGACGGTACGACGCTGAGTTACGACTTGACTTTATGACCCTCCTGCACGACTTTGCGACCCTTGAGGACGGCCTTGCGACCCTTCAGCACGACGGTACGACCCTTGGAGATCATGGTCTGGTCTTTGACCTCCATCCTAAATTGCCAGGTCAAAGGGCAAGTTATCTTACCCAAGGATCGTACCGTCGTCCATCAGGGATCGTACCGTCATGCGCCCCAGGGGGATCGTACCGTCATGCGCCCCAGGGGGATCGTACCGTCATGCGTCCCAGGGGGATCGTACCGTCATGCGCCCCAGGGAATCGTACCGTCATGCGCCCCCGGGGGATCGTACCGCCATGCGCCCCCGGGGGATCGTACCTTCCTGCGCCCTAGGGATCGAACCGTCATGCGCCCCAGGGGGATCGTACCGTCATGCGTCCCAGGGATCGTACCGTCATGCGCCCCAGGGGGATCGTACCGTCATGCGCCCTAGGGGATCGTACCTTCCTGCGCCCTAGGGATCGTACCGTCATGCGCCCCCGGGGGGATCGCACCGCCATGCGCACCCGGGGGGATCGTACCTTCATGCGCCCCAGGGGGATCGTACCGTCATGCGCCCCAGGGATCGTACCGTCATGCGCCCCAGGGATCGTACCGTCATGCGCCCCAGGGGATCGTACCTTCATGCGCCCCCGGGGGGATCGTACCGTCATGCGCCCCCGGGGGGATCGTACCGTCATGCGCCCCAGGGGGATCGTACCGTCATGCGCCCTAGGGATCGTACCTTCCTGCGCCCTAGGGATCGTACCTTCATGCGCCCCCGGGGGGGATCGTACCGTCATGCGCCCCAGGGGATCGTACCGTCATGCGCCCCCGGGGGGATCGTACCTTCATGCGCCCCCGG